>NC_142609.1:14353941-14608049 GCF_041222555.1 Hakea prostrata | reverse complement strand
ACACACACAATGGTGCTAACGTCTGAGATGAAATGACCATTATACCTTCAGTAAAAAATTAATACAATTGTACCCTTACTCATAACAATGAAAATACAGTAAAAAACAAAATGAAGTTAAAATTGTACTCCTACCTCCATACCATTAAAAATTGCTAATTATATTCTCTATACCCTATTCTCAAGAATTAACTGGGGTGAAGGGAATCCCTTCACACCATCTTCTTCCTTCACTCTGCCAGAAATCAATCACCACCACCAGAAATCAAACACCACACCAAAAAAAAAATTTAAAAAAAAACAAAAACAAAAAAGATAACAAGCTCACTAACCACCTCCTTTGCCATTCAAACAGAATCTCTGCCTTCCATTCCTGAATAATAAAGAGCTTTGATGAAGAAAGCAACAAAAAAAGTTGGAAATTAAAGAGCTTGGTTACCATAAACCACCCAGGAGCACTTCAGAAGATCTCGTGCCCTCAAGATCCAACAGAAGAATGGGAACTAACTGAAACAGTCAACAATAGTTAACAATGAAAACAGAAATTAGGACTGGACATAGATAGTTTTGTATCTCACAAACAGTCACATTGTGATTGCCATCAGAATTTTTGTCAAATAATGCAAAAGCTAAGAAGGGAGTAATTCCTTTGGTGGTGGTACTGGAGGTGCTAGAGGAGCGGAAGAGGATGATATGAAGGCAGGTTGAGTGGTTCATCACTTGCCCATGCAGGTTCTAAAGAATTTCAACAGGATCAGTAAGCTTCATATTGGAGCTCCCAGCCAGAGAACTTAGGACTCGATCTTGTGTCTTGTTTTAAGTGGAGGGCTGATTTTGGACCTGATTTTGGGTGAAGTGTGTCAACAAAGAAGAGGTGCTGGCAGATTTCCAGCAGGGCCCTTCATTTTCCAGCTACGCAACTTAACCAATGAAGAATATGGATGAAGGATTCCTCCTTCACCCATCTTTTGCAAAATGTTCAATTTTTGGAAAATAGGGTTTTTGTTAAAGGGTATTTGAGTCATTTTCATACATAAGGGGTATTCTGGTCATATTTGAAATATTATTTGAATTTAGTAACGGTTTCTAAACGGTCATTAACAAAGTGGACCTCCCTGTAGCTTTCCGCACATTGGGGGGGGGCCTCAGTAATTTCATGACCAACCAGGCATGTGCACATAAAATTACCCAAATAAATAAATAAATAAATAAAAGAGGAAGTTTCAGGCAATGGCTGCACATTTTGCTTAGCAAGAACCTCCCTATCATGATAAAAACCTGACATCATCTAATATTTGGTTACAGCACCCATAAACTGGAGGCTTTTGCAGTTCAAAGATGCATATTGAAACCCAACAGAAGTGAACCACTATGTATTGGTTACAACTTGTCACGGTAACACCCAAATACTGCCTAATCCACTGCAACACCTAAAAAGAGGAACACCTCATGAAAAACAAAATGAAGACCTGATAGTACAGCAAAATCTATAATACTGAAAGAAACATCTCCATATACCTGGCATTATCACTTCTAACCTCCAAGTCAGGAAAAGCACAAGCAAGTGAATGCCAAGATGCGGGAGAGGCAAGGAAGACTCTAGAGCTATGATGGTGCATCAGCATTGTTCGCAAATGCAAAGAACTTCATTTCCCAGAGACCATGAACTTAATCCTGTTTCTGGACTATGTTTTTCCACAATGGAAACAACAAAAGTGGTAAGCAGCTTTAACAACCCACAAGGAGGTATTGTAGCATTTTCAGCAATCTTTCTCAAAAAGCGAAAAGTAAGAAGCTAAATGGTAGTACTTGATGACCTTCGAAGCAATTGCTCATCATATGTCTGAAGCAATCGGCTTCCCAGCCACTGGCAGGAGTGACAGGCCAACAAACGGTCAATGAAAGCAACAATCACCGAAATCCAATCTCCAGAACCCAATGCCAAGCTCACTAACATTCTCTGCACAACAGAAATTGATAATAGACTAATTAATAGCTTTGCTTTCTCTCCTCTCTCTCTCTTTTGGGTGTGTTTTTTTTTTTTTTTTTTTTTTTTTTGGGGGGGGGGGGGTTGTTGGTGGGGGAGGTGCAGACAGAAAAAAACAGTTAAAACTTTCTTTAGGTTGAATTTTGATAGCTCAACAACCAAGAATCGGTTGACTCTGGAAACCTTTGTTCAAGCCAATGGCAATAGGTCAATCAGAAAATGAAAATGAGAGATATCTCAAGTAATTCACATCAAGTACTTGACTC
Organism: Hakea prostrata; assembly: GCF_041222555.1. Lineage (NCBI taxonomy): Eukaryota > Viridiplantae > Streptophyta > Magnoliopsida > Proteales > Proteaceae > Hakea > Hakea prostrata. The sequence goes on along the minus strand of NC_142609.1, from coordinate 14,605,797 downwards.
AGATATGGTGTCAGCCAGCAATGCGTATATTGGTTTACATGGATGCTCAAAGCTTCAATCAGCAACACATTTCACCCAATTAATGCATAGAATCCGAGGCCAAAACCCACCTTGAAAGTGGGATGTATTTATTGAAACCCTACTGTCCCTATGGAATCAGAGTGTCTCTATCGTATTAGTGCATCTGGATGGACCAGATATGGATCATCAGATGTTCTGGATAATCCGAAAATCCCTTCGTCTTTAATTCTCCTATCTTCAAATTTGTCGAAGCTTAAACTCTACTCTGGAAATAAAATACTGCTCTTCTTCCATGGTCGTAGCTTTCTTATATAATACTATTGTTTGAGTTCTATTATAAGTTGTGTTCATATTAGGAATCCTCAACCCATTGTGTTTCTTTATTAGACTCTGTTTCTTTTTTTTTTCTTTTTCTTCAAGATATTCTCGTAGGACAGGATTGAGATGAATATGTTTCCCTCCATTATAGATATTTACATGCTTTTAATTAAAAATTATTTTACTTCTTAGTATTGAATATTAGAAATTAAGGTATGTACCGATGTTGTACTCTAGTGATTCAAAAAGCTCAGTTTAGGTTGGAACTTAAAATTGCAAAGATTTCATTACCTTATCAATAGTTTATTATTTATCAAAGGACATCGGTATCCATAAGTTGAGCACCAGCATGCCTGTCCAAGACATTAAGGCATGGTCTTATTTTTAATATGTTTTCATTTCTATGTTAACTTAAACACAAGGAATTTAATGGTGGGTCATAATACACTTTCTCATAGAGCAAGTTTATTTTCCGCCAGTTCAAAGTATTAACTCCATCTAAAATTGATTTATATTGTCTGTAGTATAGTCTCATGTGGTATCATGTGAAAAATTAATATAATCGGACGATTAGAATTCTTTTAGGATCATTTTATTGGTGCATAGACCCATTTTTAAATCAAACTCTTGCAACTCTTTCCATCCCAGTACTGCACTGCTAATGTCGTGTAAAGAAAGGATTTTATTGTCTTGAATCATTTCTTTAATAGTTGGTTTGTTCATTTTTTTCCTACCTTTGTTAGCGTCTATTTAATTTTTTCATGTAGGGAAGAAGGGTTGGTTTAGCAATTTAGCTAAGACTTTGGTTTGGACAAAATACATGGCTTTCGAATGGTTACCTGGTGAATGATGTCTGCATCATTGAAGCACATGTTACACTCATTGGTACAGTTGAAAAATCTCATGCTTGTTTTGCAAGACATTGAAAATCTCACATCTTCCATATTCTGATCTCATCAATTTCAAATTGATTTATATTGTCTGCAGTATAGTCTCATGTGGCATTATGTGAAAAATTAATATAATCGGACGATTATAATTCTTTTAGGATCTGTCTATCGTGGAATGGAGACATAGATGCTACTAAAAATATCAATGGAGATGTCTCTAAAGAAATCAATTTACTCTCCAAGATCAACCATATCAATATTATCAGGCTTTTGGGTGTGTGTTTCAGAGAGGGGCATTGGTATTTTGTTTATGAGTATGCCATGAATGGACCTCTAAGTAATTGGCTCCAAGGCAACATGAGCAACACAAAGGTTTTAAGCTGGACACAACGGGTACAGATTGCACTGGATATGTCCATGGGGCTTAATTATCTTCATATCTATACCAACCCTTCTCATATCCACAAAGATATAAAAAGCAGCAATATTCTTCTGGACAGCGATTACAGGGCTAAGATAGCCAATTTTGGTTTAGCAAGGTCTATCGAAGGGAAGGAAGGTGATGATTTCACCTTGACGAAGCACATTGTTGGGACAATAGGTTATTTGGCACCTGAGTATTTAGAGAATGGTTTGGTCTCTCCGAAGCTGGATGTGTATGCGTTTGGGGTTTTGATGCTGGAACTATTAAGTGGAAAAGATGTTGTTTCATCGCGAGGGGAAGATTTGATCTTTTCTAATGTGTTAAAAGCTTTACTCCAGGAGGGAACTAAAGCAAGAAAAGCTAGGAGAAATATTAGATCCTTCTCTAGGAGCAAATTATCCTTTGGACCTAGCTCTCTCTCTGGCCAGACTAACAGAGAGTTGTTTGAGGAAGGATCCAGCTAGTCCACGTATGGATGACATTGTGCAGTTTCTCTCAGGAATCATGGCTGCTTCACTCACTTGGGAATCATCTCTCCTGGGTAACCAGAGTTTCAACAGCAGCTCATAGGGACCGTAGCAGATAGGTTTGGACTATCAAATTGTGTCATTGCAGCCTTAAATTTTGCCATGTTTAATCCACAATCAAGTTAAGTCATCATTGCATACCTATTAATTGCTCAAAGCTCTCACAGTTCTGAAGTTGTAGAACTTCTTTACTCTAGATTCTTTGACAGCATACACTTCTATCTTCTTGTGTATGTAAACAATTCAATAAATGCAATTGGTTCATCCTTTTGAAGCCACCATGCAATCGCATAAGCTGCAGAGGTCCACTAAACTGTCATTTAAGAAATGGAGTCATATTGTCTCATATCGATAGCTGTAGTCTGTAGATGAGAGATTCTGATATTACATCATGGAAAAGGTCTCTTTCTTCAAATCATTTGGATTATCAAGCCGGAAATGCATGAGTTTTGACAAGTGGAGAAGAGCACAGAAAGATTGAAGAATTAAGAAATTGCATAATCAAATCAAGGTAGTTATATAACAGCAAAAAAGAGCCATACAGATAATGATGAGCATTCGCCTTTACAAAACCATGAACGGACCAGACTTCCACTTCAATAATCAATATATGAACATAATTATATTGCAGCGACATAAGACAACTCTCGCAATACAAGAAAACAGAGGCAGTGGACTCCATTTTATGCTAAAAACAGCATAACTTTGAACATGGTGAGCTTGGCTGTCATAGGTTCACTAATGCTTACCCCAACAACTCTTCAAAAGAAGCATTTGGAGTCAACACATCTCTAACATCTAACTTCATAAGACCCAGCTTTGGTAATATATCGAACCCATTCAACAGTATTATATCCACTCTTCTCCCATACGTTTAGCTTTCAGAAGCACAACTTCTGAATAGCTTTCTATAGTATGAGCAAATCCCTTAAAAGTAAAATAGTTTGAATAGAAAAACACGCTGCTTGAGCTTTTATTAGTGTCATTTGCTCTTTTAAGAACCGAAGCAGTAAGATAGTAAGAAAGCAGTCCAGCATTATTATCCTACTAACAAGGAAATGTGCTAATATATGAAAAAGATAGCCTCCAGAATTTCATAAATCCATAATTTCAAGTGAATGAAATGTGAGTAATAATTTTTGTCTCTGAGCTTAACAATACCAACTCTCCCTTCAAAGCTGTTTTTATTGTAAGCCTCAAGAAAGGACTGTAAGAGAGACAAGTTCGGCTGGTTTTGTTTGGTACAAACATAGCATATCAACAGAGACAGCACCAAAGGAAATTGAAGGCTCACGTGGGTGCTATTTGTATGTGACATTTTCTCTTTTTGGACTATTAATGACTTCTTTTTCTCTGTACCTCATAAATTGGCATAAATCCCAACTGTTTTCTCTTTTTAAATTTCTTATTATTTGCTGAGTTTTTGTTCCTCCACTATTGTATCTTATCCCTGTATTTCACCTCTTCTCAGCTTGTAAATACTACTTTTTCATCTTGGGGTTTGGGTTCCCTATTCATTTTCCTCCCTTCTAATCCATAGCATCCCATTAATTTCTAATTTGATTCTCTTCTCCTTTTCTTCTCTCTAATATTTAGACTTGTGGGCTCTAGTAATATCAAGTGACATGTAAGCAATGACATGAAGCATAATTCAACAAAACCAGAAATCTCAGACAAAATGTGGTATAAATGGTAGTACTTAAACCCATTAAATTTGGAGCGTTCAGTGGAGATGGAGTTTCTTCCCCCGAACGTTTTGTACAAATGATCTTCTAAGCACCCACTCTCCCTCTACATTCAGCTCTGTTTCTTCTCTAAATATCTAGTTTAAAAATGTGTGATGCCCTAATATATTTTGGAGGTCTTTGATGGATGAAATAATTGTAAATAATTGTTTACAATGCCTTCATGACTTTCAACATTATCAAGCCATTTGCAAGAGTTTGATTACCCATTCCTCAAACCCATGAACCATACAGACCTGAGGACCAAGACTGAATGAACAAAACCTCTGCAATTATTTTCAATCTCTTGGCCTTTTACTTCCATTAAGACAAACCAAGAAGTATTGAAACCTTTTCTTATCATTAAGAAAATGAAAATAACAGTGGAAATAATTTTTTCGTGTAAACATCTAAAATCTTGTCTCTTATAAAACGTCAAATAGATAAAACTGGAACTGCATAGAACCAGAGATATGCAAATTGGAAATTAAATTCAAAGTATCTACTGTCAAAGCTTCTGTTTCCCTGAAAGGATTTTAATTTCTAATCCATTAAGAGAAGCAGAGCAGAGATAAACCCTAACTCAAAATAACCCATCCATGAAATTAGGGTTTCCATCATCTTAAGAGAAGAGAACAAGTTAACTTCAGAATCAGAGAGAGAGACAAAGCAGCCAAAAAAAAAAAAAAAGCTTCTACCAACATATAACTCGTGAAGAGGATGAAAGATTAGCAGTCCACAACATACAAACTCTTTAGGAAATGAAAAATCCAAAACCAAAAGGGAAAAATACCTGAAAACAAAAAGGCTACAAACCTTTTGGGAAGAGTTGCTGCAGAGATTCTAGCGAAGTAGATGAAGATTTGCAGTTGCACGCAAGGTTCGAATTTTACCTCACAAGTTAGGGTTCACAGTAAAGGAGAGATGATCCATCTTTGCAAAAGATCCACAATTTTGCAAATTTTGCATTTGCAAAAGATTTCGTTTAGGAGAAAGAACCGGGGGAGGGTGACAATTATCCATTCCAAACTATGTCTGTGACATCTGCTGCATCTGGTCTGGAGAAGGGTGACAAAGAACCATTGCTTCTCTAAGGTTCGTGAATCGGTTGCAAAAGGAAGAACTATCACTATTAGAAATCAAAAACCCTAAAATATATGATACGTTCACCTAAGAAGAGATTGAGAGAGATTGTGAGAGGAGATTGAGAGAGATTAATACCTTGAAAATACTGACAGCCCGCTTTATTTTCTTGGTACATCCCTCGCAATGCATGACGAAGAACCATCACTATCAAAAATAGAAACCATTATCGATCCATCTTCCTTCTTCCCCATGTCCTTCTTCTCAACATCGTTCGGCTTTCTTGCAATGATAAAACAAATACATAGATTCAGAGAGATCGAGAAGGATTTAGAGCGAGTTCGAGAGGGATATAGGGATATTTCTGCAATGAAAAAACAAATACATAGATTCAGAGAGATCGAGAGGGATTGCGGCGTTCAGAGCGAGTTCGAGAGACTGAGATTTAGAGAGGTCGTCAGAGATAGTGGTGATTTAGAGAGAGATTCAGAGAGAGTTCGAGAAGGAGAGGGATAGAGCGACAGAGTTTGAGAGGGATTGAAAGAGGTCAAAGAGATAAATCGGGATCAAAATTAAGGATAAATTCATAATAATTCATGGCTAGAATGTCCAAATTATCCTTGCAAAAATAACTAAAGAAATAACAAATAGTACAACATTATTGGTATTTAGAAAAATTCTAAGGACAGAAAATGACAGAAAAAGATTTGCGAAAAAAGTAGAGTACATGCTTTTATTATAGTAGTGAACGCAAGACCCACCCCCCCCCACCCTCATTTCTTGTAAATATAGGTTATAAAGATGAAGAAAACCCTGATTATGGAGCTATCGCTACAATGGTGCAATGGGACGACGATCTGCTCTTCTGAAGCCAAATCGAAAGTCAGAAAACAACAATGGAGCTCAACGAACCAGAAATGGTGCTCGACAATGACGTTCTGCTCTTGTGAAGCCAAATCGAACCTCAGAAAACAACGATGGAACTCAACGAACGATTGCTATGCTCGTTCCCAAACTAAACAGAAACTTGCTCTGTGGAGAAGATGAACCCTAGAGAAAATTTTCACGCTCTACGGAGAAGGTTAAGTATGAACACTAGTAATTTTCAACTTTGATGAGAATAAATCATCAGTTTTTCTTTGGGACGAGTTTCACCTCCAGCTTAAGTGAGTCATTGGTAAAAATAGCCTTTAACATCAATAGAACTATAGAAGTCCAAAGTTGATCAGGAAAAATTAAAAATTTTAGAGCAAATTGCACTGACACCCTAAAATGAAGGTCTTAAAGCACTGACACCCACTTTATGTTTAAAAAGCACATAGACCCCAAAATTGGATTTTCATTAGATATATTTGACAAATTTTATCACTAAAAACAGTTAAATCACTGTTTATTTTCAAAAAAATCGCTATAATAAACAGTGTCTGATAGGTTTTCAGTGACAAATTACACAAATATTTCCAATGAAAATTCAATTTGGGGGTCTTTATGCTTTTTAAAGATAAAGTGAAATGTTAGTATTTTAAGGGTACAATTGCTCAAAAATTTATAGTTTCCATGTTCACGCACCAATTTGTTCCTTCCGCTCGCGCTCTCTATAAGAGCAATTAAAAACGTCCCAGAAATACAACTATAACCAGTTACAAACTCAACTCCAAGTTCTTTCAAATTTGGAAAATCTGGTCTTTGTTTTCTGAGATTGATTTTATCAAGGTGCTTTTAGGGTTTTGGAACTGAATGCCTGCGCTACTAGAGATGATGAAGAAAATTCGAGCAGAAAAAATGAGGAGGAGATCGGTACTGCAACTCACAATCTGCTTTGCCATCATTACCTGCTGAAATCCTTTGTGAGATACTAACTCGTGTGACTATCGATGTTCTTCTCCAGAGTTGCAAATGGGTTTGCAAAGAATGGCAAGCTCTCACATATGACTCTACATTCAGATCCCTCCATCGTCAGGAAACGCCACCAATTTCAGGTTACCTCGTTCAATTTGTTAACAACGACAGATCTCACATCGGCTATATATCTCCTCTTCCTCCAACTACATTGACAATTTTATGCCGGAGAAGTCGCTTGGATCAGAGCCGCTACTTGTCAAGCACCAGGTATCGTTTGTTGGGTGAACTCACTCGATTTCTTATTATGTGTGTAATCCTCTGACTCGGCAACAGAAAGAGATTCCAAATCCCAAAAGTGATTGTTACAATGAAAGAATGGCTATCATGGTAATGAAATCAAATCCATTGCCGATTCTCAATCTGCATTGGGGATTGGTGTTTGAAGTATTGGGAGATATTTGATTCCAAGAACTGGAAATGGAGGATCCATTCAAAATCTAAAAGGTTGCCTGACTTTGATTCTGAGCTAGAATAACTTCTTTTACACGAGTATTTTCACTGGTTAACTTCTGATGAAAAAATATTTGTCTTTGATTTCATTAGACAGGATTGGAGATTTATCATGTTGCCTCAATTAGAAGATGGAGAAGCAGAAATCATCAAATATGACAAGAAATTGGAAGATTGTGAAGGGAAACTAGGGGTTTTATACAGTCTGAGATTAGCTAGGGGATTTTTATGGATTGAGTTATGGGTAATGGAGGATTGCTTGAAAGAGACATGGAAAAAAAAATACAGATTGAGCTTGGAACCCCTCGACCGGTTGGAGCAGCCTTGTTCTATATTGGCAATTAACAACATGATGAGTAGTATTTTGGTTAGGGTTTTTGACAATCGTTTGGTACAATTTCATCACTGGATCTCACACCAGAGTGAGGAAGCTTTAGAAACTTAACTACTACTACTCTTGTTCATTATATTCATCCATTTAATTCAGATTTTGTGCCTCGTAAAGTCAAGATGAAGAAGATGATGACCCAGAAGTAATAGGTTATTAATTTTGGTAGAAGTGTAAATATTTTTTTGGGGTAGTTTAGGAGTGTAAGTAGTTTATTATGTAATGGAAAGTTTCTCCACATTGCAACAATATATCTATCGATCAAAGACCTTTTATCACAGCCCACAAAAGATTGCCAACACCATCACAAAAGATTGCCAACAATATGGTGTATGCATATTGATTTTTCCTTTTTATGACCTTATGGGTAGGGGTGTAAATGGATAACCAAAATCCGCTTTCAAATTCGCATCCGCATCCGTTTAGGGGTATCCGAATCCGTCCCATTACTAATAGGATGCGGATATGATATACCCCTTTCTTACCAATTATTATCCGTCCGACAAAATTATCCAATTAAGTTGCTTATTTAGATTTATTTTTCTTATTTTTATAATTGTTTTACTTGTGATATATGACTATTTTTTCTAGATTACTACTAAAATTGCTATTAAAGTTGCTAAATTTTTAAATTTCAAATCTAGCCCTCACAAATAAAATGGTAAAGATGTAAACAAGAGTCAGAAAACTTGTATTTAATCTATATTTATGTTCATTTAAAAGAATATACTTAAGAAAATAACTATTCGATTATCATCCGAATCCATCCGAAAACCGATAGAATATTATCCGAATCCGTCCAAATATAATAGGATGCGGATATGTTATTACCACTATCCGATCCGAATCCGGTCCATTTACACTGCTACTTACGGGTTGCACAGTTGGTAAAAGATTAATGCCCTAAGGTTTAAAGTATCAATATCTGAATATCTTATTGGTTAGGTGATTTTAAGAGACGTATCGCCTTGTATTTAGTGTCTCGTACTAATATTGTATTGTATTGGCCAATATATTCATGTACAGTCCAATAGGAGACATATCCATGTATTGTACTAGTTGTATCTAATATAGATACATATTGAGTAATATCGTGAGATGTTTTAAACCTTGTCAATGCTTCATCGTATAAGTCAAGAGTTCATAGTATATTTTAAATTATATGTAAAAGTTAGTTACCAACAAAAATAGAAAAGAAATTATTGTGCACTAAAGCACCTCAAAATTTAATTCCTAAGTATTCCCTGAAGCTCACCGATACAGCTTTCTACTAGCAATGGATTATTTGCTTATCACTACAACTCTCTCTATTTGGCTAAGTTATTCTGGGAGTTTTAAGTACTGTTTGCAGACATAAAGACAATCAGAATCATATTTATAAAGTTAGAGATACGAAGAAGTATGAAACAGGGTATTTGGATATTGATCAACAGGTTCTTTATCATCTCATGCTTGCTGCAAATTATCTAAACAGCAAATGCTTGTTGGATTTGGCTACTAGTATGATTAGGGGGAAATCTATAAAAGAGGTTCAAGTAACTTCCAACATCAAGAATGATTATATGAAGAATAGATCACAAAAGAGAATCAATGGGCTTTCAAGTGAAACAAACATAAACACTTTATGAATTGGGTAGTAAAGCTTATTGCTCCATGGCTGTTGTTCTGATTCATAGTGAAGTTGCAAAACTTTCCAACCAAGAGTGTTTTTTCTTTTCTTTTTTTTTATCTTTCTTTCTGAATTTTTCTTTGTAGATGAAGTTGGGATACATTTTCTTTCTCGAGTTAAAACTGTCAGAACGTTAATGTAATCTATCAATAATTTCACTTTAATAGACTTCCAGAAGAGTGATGAGCAGAGTATTAGCTAGTGAGTCCTCGATCTGCGATTAATTTTGATAGTTTGGGTGAAATGAATGATAATTTCCCCTAGTCCAACCAAAACTAAATATACAATGGAACTAAATTCAAAAACTAAAAATGGAATGAAACTCTAAGATATATACATCATTACAAAATAAAACAAATACTAGTTTGACACAGTTCTTGGACAGAACAGATCTGGCCCATGCCAAAGAACTGCTCCTGTGTGTTAGCCAGAAAAATTGGATCTTACAATATTAAATTTTCGTGCCACCATTTCTGAACCTTGACTTAAACCAAATTCTACATGGGAGGGAATGAAAAAGATCAAGGCAGGACTGGAAGATCTACCTTATCGAAGGAAAAATAAATGACACGTCCATGATCTACATGACAGAACTTCAAGGGAATGTGATTGCTCTGTTTTTCAAGGTTTTCAATCTCTGTTCTCAGTGGCGGTTCCCTACAAGAGAAACTACAAAAATCAGACCCAGAAATTTTAAGAGACAAATTAAATTACACATATCCAGTCAGTTTGTATGATCAAGCAGTAACCACAGAATAAACAGGAGCAGTTCATCTCTCCTTTTCAGTCCCACTGATTTAGTGAGTAATCGTCTTCTAACCCTCTATCTGTTCCTTTTTCAAAATCAGAGATGTTAGAGAAGGAGGGTTAGGGAGCAATAGCAGGAAATTTGGTAAAGTGAATAGGGCTTGGCCATGACTGGAAAGAGATGAAAGAGTAGTCTCAGTGAGAGTTTCAAACTATAAGAGACGATCAAATGGTGTCATCTATGGCTTGGAAAATGTTGGAAGAAGAGAGGGAAATGGTAGATTCCATCATTTTGCTGCAAACTGTGGAGATGATGGGCTATTGACTCAGGTTTTTATAGGAGAAGAGATCAGAAGGATTGATTTGGTTGATGGGATTTAACTTATTGCAGGGATGAAAAAAAACATATTTGTGTCATCTCATGTAGAAAATATCTGCCACATCATCACATAACAGAAGGTGCATGTGTAACTTCCTCTTCTTTTTTTTTCTTCTTTTTTTCATTGTCATTTTGGAGTTTGCAAATGCAGAAGAATCAATGAAATGACACCCCCAAGATCATTCCAAACGAATCTAATTCAATTATCAGACTAAATAGATCTGAGTGACAGAAATAAAAGATCAAATAAAACTTAAAAGCAAGAATGAAGATTTCAGAAATTGAAACAGCAAGTTTCTTCAAGAAATCAATGTCAAAATCAGATTTTGAAATCTTTAATTGGTTAAGAACTTAATTTAGTTCACAAATCTGAATTCAGAGTTCAAAACGAAACTTAATTTAGTTTATCAATATCTCTCAGACAGGTCCAACGTAAAAGCAAGCAGATTCACCACATACCTCGTTAGACAAAGGATAAAACTTGGATCACCAGGACAAGACTTTCTAAACTTGCTGTTGGGAAGATAAACATCAAAATTCAGCCTTACTTCATTAATAGACAAATCTCTAAACAGGCTGATGACAGAAAGTTGATCTTCCAATTTCCTATGTGCTACCTCATTGCTTTCCGTAGCACAGTCAAGACAAGCAGAATCAGTGAAGCACTTAATACTCTTCATAGTCCAAGGGACCCCATGTCGATTGACTATGTATCCAAGAGACTTTAAGTGGCTATAAGCCTCAAAAGCCTCCAAATGACATCCATTCCTGTTCTCGGCAACCTTCTCCCATATATCCTTCAAGGAGAGTTCTGTATCATATTCATCCAAAAGGATTAATGCACCAATTTGAGCTAGATGGCTGCAGCAAGGGATTACAGAAAGTATCAAATAAGCCTAAAAATATCCAATAGAAAATGTAGGAACAGTTCACAATTTCATCAATGATTCAAATGCAGCAAGGCACCAACAAGATCTCAGGTTAAAACTCATATGCTTAAATTGTCATAATTTAGAAATAGATCTAACAGTTTTATGTTTCACTGCTTCCCATTGTTACAAGTGATCAATCTTGATCATTTGACGACGACATCCATGTCATATTAGAAGCACAGTACGGAAGTTTCTTCAAACATCTTAAGACAGTTTAATAGCCATACGATGATCACAGAATTGATCTTTTCTCCAAATAATAATACATAACAATACCAAATATATATATCATAGACACATAATTCTTTAGGTGATCCGTACCTTGCCTGATACAATGGCACTCAAATAGTAACGATGTAAATTCAAGCAGTGTATTTAATTACAGGTTGCTCAAAATTATACTTGAAATATTAACCATTAATTTTGGCAAAAGATGATCAAATATATCTTGAATAAGAACAAGACACACTATACTTGGCATGCTTGAAGAACAGACTGATATGGCCTGGAAGCTACCAGAATATGACATTGGTTCCCCATTTTGCATCTTTGGTAGCTAAAACCTATATTCATCCATTTATATAGACATCGACAAATACAATTTCAAGGAGGTACACATGCAAGAAAATTAAGAAATATCTAATTTGCTTTTGGAAACAACCAATAAAAAAAGCCTCTAAAATAACCATATGGAAACGTAAAAGAAAATGAAGTTTGTTTTTCTTTTTCTCATTAAAACCCAAAAAAAGGATACAATTACACCTACAAGATCTCCTCAATGAAGCAGTAGACTTTTCCTCTTCGAACTATACCAATTGTTGTCCACATACTACCCTTCTTTTCTATAACCTCTGCCATTCCCATCTCAGCATCCCAGCGAGCCTTGGATTTATTTTTCCTGCAGAAGATAACATAACACCATCAGGTCAAAAAAATTCCCTGGGAAGTCTAGCTGATTAATGTTTTTTCCCAACTCAATCACTTCACCTAAACTGTAGCTTGGGGGAAGAGCCAGACACATACTGTATCTCCTCATCATCTGTGTCTTGCAAGTAAACATCTGAATCAGCAGTTCCATCAGAATATGTCGTCCAATCTTCAACCTCCATTGCACTAATAATCACTGATTGAATTCATCATCAATGACCAATCTAATGCAATTTATCATCTACCTAAAGTCCTGATATTCAATTTGCAATTAGAAAACAAAGATAGGGGGCATAACATTTTATGATCCTTCCTGGTATCTACACTACAGACATTTAAAAATTACATAAGCTTCCATAAAAAATTTAAATGCAATGATGACTGATGAGAAAAGACTTAGGACATGATAATAGTATTCCTTAATAGCACTTATCAAGGAATGCGAGTGGCCTGGTCTATGACTTTTTAACTTTTTCTAATCTAAGAGGGCTCATGTAGTGGTCAGTTAAATGATTGAATTTGGAAGATAATAGTTCAATTTGAGCTTGGTCAGTTTTATGTTTCACCACTTGTTGTCACAGCACATTGAATTCTTTTTCTACCTATTACGAATAATGTGACAAAGGTCAAGCCTAGAAATGGATATCTTCCGTCAGACATGAGAAGTGACATGAAGGAGAGTAGGTATACTAGAGATGGGTCAATCAACTCTTTTTTTTTTTTTTTTTTTTTTTTTTGGGGGGGGGGGTGTCAGGGAGGAGGGGAGAGAAATCAACTGTTTCATAGTAGGGGTTAGAGGAAGTGATAAAGTTACTGAATCCAAATGGTCCAGGGTCCTAATTCTAAACAAATGTTTGGCTGGTAGGTTTTGGTGCTAAGGAGCCAGCAACAGAAGAAATTAAACATGGAGATTGAAAACAGTATTAACAGAAAGCGTTTTCAGAATGATTAAGCAATTTAAGCCCACAAAATCATCATGCTCTCAGTGTACTCTACAGCCATCCAACTTTAAGGCCACCATTTTGGAATGTGGCTACAGTTCTTTGTTGATAAATCACTTTTGTCTTCAAGTATCCATGCCTTACATACAGTGACTAGGGTATTTGTTTTCACAGCATATTCCTATGAAATCTGTATCGAAACAGCCTCTCAGCAAAAACTGCTGAGGTAAGGCTGCATAAGAAAATTTCCCCCTGGAAGCCTTTGGCACCACCAGGTACATCCTAATGTAGTCCTATTCCTTGAAATCTGTAAGTTGAAGGATCTTCTTTGGAGAAACAGCGATATAACTTCTATAAAAGGAGGCTCATGCGAGATTAAAGTGATGCACATGAAGAAGAGCAAAGGCAGGCCAAATCTACATAAAAGGTGATTGGATTGAGTTTTGCTCTTTACATGGCTTAAAGGGAGGAGATACCTGCTGTTTTGAAGTTAGTTTGAAAGAGAGAGAGAGAGAGAGAGAAACTTTAATACTCAAAATGATTTAAGTACTCCAATTTCATATTGTAACTATATGATTGCATGCTTTACAGTGGAAAAGAAGGTTCTGAATTGGGTTAATCACTCAAGTCAAGCCAGAAAATAATGAAATCTCTTCATGAATAATGAAAGCCTTGCCATTATTAAAAAAAATGACCCACTTGGGTCCAATTCACTGTTTTTACTGCATCCCTGCCGCTAGGATGCAAATCTTCAAGAGTATTCGGGAAGGTCCTCTCTAACTGAGGTCATAACTGTGTTTTCAGTCATAAGCATTAAAAGCTTTGCTCGAGATTCTCTGCAACAGCATCATTTTGAGTGTAGTGTGCGCAATTGGCTATTGTACTTGGAAACTTCAAGCGTTTTCTGTTCACATGTGGTAAGATATTAGTATTTTCCTACGGTAACAACAGGAAGCACCTAAGACTATTTCACTGCTAATATGGATCTGATCTGAGATTAAGAACTGTGAATCTCATCACTCAAAACAAAATTCCCAATCTAAAGTGAAATAAAATTGAATCAACCCAAAAAGCGGGCACCTCCTCCCTCTCGGATTTTCACCCTATCTCCCTTTGTAACCTCCAATATGAATTCATCTCAAAGGATTTAGCAAATAGGCTCCAAAGGGTTATGCCCTTACTTGTGAGTTCCAACTAATCTGCTTTCACTCTGGCCGTAGTATATCGGATAATATCCTCCTTTGTGTGGAGATTGTTCATGGATTTGATAGAGCTTTTCACTCCCCTACTACCCTCCTGAAGGTTGATCTCCATAAAGCTTTTGATTCTATTCACTGGGACTTTATCAGTGATGTCCTCTCATTCATGAGATTCTCACCCTCCTTTATCCATTGGATTGAGGTTTGCATATCTGTCCCTCGTTTTTCTGTCCCTCGTTTTTCCATCATCACTAATGGCTCTCCTGCTGGATACTTCCCTTCTCATGCTAGCATCCGCCAAAATTGCCCTATCTATCCCTATGTTTTTTCCTTGGCCTTAAAGGTCCTCTCCCGCATCCTCCAATCCAAAACCGATCATCTTCTCATCTCCCTATTCCCAAATGTAAATCCCTTAATCTCACTCACCTCACTTTCACTGATGACTTAATGATCTTCTCCAAAGTTGATCACTTGTCCACTTCCTCCATTCTCTCAGCAACTCCCTCTTAGATTACCTCTCAAGCTATAAGGTCAATCTTGACAAGTCTACTCTCTTTCTTTTTAGGGTTTCTGATTCAATGTGCACCTCCCTCCTTATCTCACTGGTTTCAAGCCAGGTTCCTTTCCCGTTGTCTACCTCGGTCTTCCACTTATCCATGGTAGACTTACTCATCACCACTGCTACCCTATGCTTGACCACATCCACAAGAATCTTCAACTTTGGAAAGGCAAGCTCCTCTCTTTCGCTTGTAGAGTGGTGCTCATTCACTCTGTCATCCAATCTTCCCATCTCTATTGGTGTGGAATCTTCTTCATCCCTAAATCTATTATCCATGCCATAGAGTCTCTCTTTAGTGCTTTCCATTGGAAGGTCAGGAGGCCACATGCTTCATTTGTCCCTTTAGTTGATCAGCCATCTGTCGTCCTAAATCCGAAGGAGGCTTAGGAATTCGTCGAATCCTTGATGTCAATATGGTATGTCTCCTAAAACTCATTTGGAAAATCGCTTCCAAGTATGATTCCATCTAGGTCAATTGGGTCTACTCTTACCTCCTCAGATCTAACTCTTGTTGAACTGTCCCTACACCATCTAATCCTTCTTGGGTCTGAAGAAAGCTCCTCCTGTTGGCTTGACCCATGGCATCTGACAGGCATCATTTTCACTCTTTTTGGACCACATGCTGTTTATGATACCCGTATCCCCAAATCCACCCTCTTTCCTCCGTTATTGGCTCCTGGGCCCCTCTCCCCCACCCCAGACTCACACAAGTTTGGGACTCACTTCCCACCCTTTTGGATTCCCTTTTCATGACCTCACTGTTTGGCTCCCTTCCCCGACCAAAATTTTCTCCACTGCTTCAGCTTGGAACCTTCTTCGCACCCCTTCCCCTCAGCCCTTTTAGCCCCATTTGGTTTGGTTAAAAGTCATATCCCCCGTCACTCTCTCACCCTTTGGAGAACCCTTAACTTTGCTCTCCCCACCCAATCCTTCGTCATTGGCCGCCATATCCCATTTAGCCCTAACTGCATCCTTTTTTGGAATGGTTTAGAGGACCTAGAACACCTATTCTTTTCTTGCCCTTTCTCTAGTCCCCTTTGGAGAAAAGCCCTACCTTCCATTTGGCCACCTTCAAGGCATTCTTTTGGCTTTGCTCAAGACTGATCTTAGGTTTTGAGAAACTTTTTAGGTTCCTCCATTTGCGACGGATTGGCAAGCTAGTCTTCTGTACCACTATCCATCATCTGTGGTTGGAGTGCAATCTTAGAAGATGGACCTCCAAATCCCACTCTTTAGACATGATTTGGAATGCCATCTATCTTGATGTTTCTGCAAGGCTCCTTTCTATCCCCCATCCCCTGGTTGATGCTACCCCAAGGAACAAGCTCATTGTTGTCTCCTGGGGTCTCAGCTCCTCTTTCCTGTCTCCTTGAAGGCTGGTCTCCCTTGTACTTTCTTGGTTTTTTATTTAATCATTTATTCATCCAAAAAAAAAAAAAAAGAATCAACATGTATGGTGGACAGAAATCTTTCATAACCAATCATATGGCAAAAACAATATACCAATTTTTCATAACCACCCAGGCAGTCTGCCACAAGTGGTAAAAATCTGCAATATTCTGACCAACCTAAACAAAACAATTATTGTAGAATGCCTGGTTGAGACTAGAAAGTCCAGATTTTTTTCCATTGATATGTTATATGGGTCTTGGGCTGCTTGACATTGGGTTATTTTTTCGTATTGGCACTTAAAGTGTAAGGCTGGGACACAAAATTGATACTGTGGTTGAACTAGATTATGAAACTTAGAAACTACATCAGAGTTCTGTTTTAAGTGTATAAATTAAATACTGTTTGACACTGATGTGCTTTCATTAGTCAGTCAAGGAACTTTAAAAAGACTTCATGCATTTGATACCCCCTGAGAAAATTTCACGTAAACTCAGAAGCTTTGGCGCTGTTGACATGCGTAAGGTATTCATATTCCAGATCTGATCTCCCCCTTTAAGTTTTATTAATCTCTGAGACCAGGGGTAGCCTTTCACCTCTTTTTCTCTGTTCTTCCGCTGATATTTTTCTTTTAACCTCCTTTAATTATTTCTCTGATTTTTCTTTTCCTTTTTTTTAATTTTCCTCTGTTCTTGAATAATTTTTTATTTCTCCTACTATTCTTCAATTAACTGTATTAGTTCATAAATTCTACATTTATCCAGGAGTATTAGCTTAGGGTCCAGAATTCTCCTAGAGCCTTAACTGCATTTACACTATGAGAGACTAGAATACATGTATAAAAGAAGGGAAATCGCCCACAGGTCTGTATATCCCAAGAGGCTACCCCCGTAGAGCAAATTGTTTTATGTGCCACAAAGTGCTGTGGCATTCATCATAGGGTATATCAAAAACGAGTGGGCATTGGTCAAATTACAGAATCAAAACAAATCAAGACTTCAGCCATACCCCTATTCCTAACAGGCAAATACCGTTAGTCTTGAAACCCTTTTAACCATTTTACCCTACATTATCATTTAGCATTTACCCTTGAACAAGTTCTTTTTACAACGTGGGGGATGCTGTGATTTGGGAGAGACTAGGGGAGAACTTGCAAGCTTCAACCAAGTAAGTTCTACAACCCCTCTTCCCCTTCCCCTTCCCTTGTCCCTTCTCTTGCTGTACCAGTGAAATTGAACAAGCTTCTCCAATTTTGGGACATGGAAAGGTTGCAATCTATATGGCATTAAAAAATGAACCTGCAAGCTTCATCTCTTCCAATTTTTGCTCTACACGCCAAAATGTCCTGTTCAACCTTCCCAATGCTACCAGGCACCAGCACACACACACATGTCCCCTCCTGCTCCTGCTGCACTGTACTATCTTTGTATATATAAAATTAAAAATGGTAAGAATGACCCATTCCAACCAAAACATCTCTTGTAATTTGAGGAGAATGAAGCATAAGCAAGTAAAGGAGAGCTCTGTTTCATTCAGACAGGACCAGATGATTAAGCCCATCATATATGTTGATACCCTGAAGATATTCACAGTAGATCCAAATAATTCCAGGGGCTCAATACAGATGGTTACAGGGAAGACATCAAATTCTAATCCAAACTTGTACTCCCGTTCCATCAACAGCAACAACTCTAGAGTTTCTTCATCAACAAAGGAGATTTCATGATCCGATGAGAGATAAGAGCTCTGGTGGACTCTGTAAATAAATCAGTATTCAGTACGGATTTTCTTTAATTGATCCTTTTAGGTTTCTTCTCATGATCTGAAGAAGGTTACTAAATATAGGTTCTTTTCTTTTTCAGCCAGAAACGAGTTATGTTTTCTTTTTCTCTTCTAGTATGTTCTTCATGGACATCCATTCTTCTATATTGCACAGACAAATCAGGTGCACAATACTATTCTTGTTGTTTAGACTCATAACTGAAGGTCACAGAGTGTATTACTTAAGTTAGACTAAATTAGGTTTGACAGCATTTAACAAATCAAATCTTTTCTAATAACGCTTTGTTGCCAAGCTTTCAACTCCCAAATAACTGAACTGTAAGATAGATTACAAGCAGAAAGAAGGCAAAGAAAATACATAAATAAGGCAACCATGGTGATCATTTGTACCTTAAGCAGAGCCCTAGACAGGATTCCAATACTATTGAGTGATTAAAGAACTGCTTACCAACTGTTCGAGGTATTGCCGATGCAACAGGTATGGATGTAGCCCAGCCTTCACGAGTTGATACTTCAACTGCTGTCGGATTGAGGACGACGCTATGGGTTTTTCTTTACTTTTACAGTTTACTCCCCGGCCTACCCACCCAAGATTGTGGAAGAAAATGGAAGAGGAGAGTAAAAATTGGCGTCCTTGAAAAAGGGCGTGAAAATAGGTTGTACTTGTACCTCAAGAGGGTCCTCTGTGAATCAATAGGGATCTAACAGGAATTTTGCTTAAACCATTGGCAGCATTATTTTTCTAGTATCTCGAGTGGGTTTACATTCTCTACAATTATCATCTCCAATAATTCTTGTAATTCCTATCTATTATTTGTGACACTAATTATCTAAGGATAATTATTAAAATTCAACTAATAAGTTAACCTAATAAATTTTTAAAATTAAGTTTCAAGAAAAGATGAGAGACAAAATTAGAAGAAAATTTAGGAATTTATTATGTTCAATTCTTAGTTGGGTTCTAATCATGACCTTAGGATATTTAACTGCCACTTATTACAATTTTAGCTAGAAATTATAGAAAATTATGAGAGGTGATATTTGTAGAGGATGTAAACCCATCTCCAGATGACGCTCTGGAAGAATTCAGTAATAGCAATCCATTAGGGATGGATGGATATATCAATAATACTTCTGAAAAAAATCTTTTTTATTTATTTTTTTGGGTAAAAGAAAAATAAGAACAGGTAAAATGGAAGATTCAAATGGTGTAGGAGGCTTAAAGGTTGGGGTCCTAGAGAATCTTCTGCTATTTGTCATTTGCTCCACTTGAAGCATGGATTCTCTAATGCACTTGTTGATTTGATCATCAAGTTGCAACTCCATGGATGTTTTAATCTTTTTAGAAAGAATCTCTGTCTGGGAATAGTTCTTTTGATAACTTAGACCCCATTATTTTTGTCCACATAAGTTGTTTTCCAGTATCCCACCCCTTCCTCCAAGTTGTTGGTTCTACGAATTGATTGGATGACTGCATTTTTTGTTTCTTATTTGATTTTATATATCGTGGGCATGTCATGAATTTTTTTTCCTTCAAGTTTTGCCCGCTATCCATTTGCATATATTCCTGAACCAACAACTATCATTTGTCCTGTTTATGTTTTGTAATATTTTTTGGTTTGATTCGGCTGAATGTTGGATGAAATTTATTCAAAACTAGTTGTCTGGTTTCTGGGATGTACAGCTTTTGCTTCCCCAAGCGGAGATATGTTCTGAACTAGGCTTTATGATGATTTACCGGATGAACGAGAGAAAAAGCTGAAAATGGATGATGGAGAAGTGGAGCTTTCTGATCAGGTACTCTTGCAAGATCCAAATGTTTTTAGTGATATCCAAGGGTCTCCTTATGTAGAATTATTGCTTGACGAATTTCTCAAGAACTCCACAACATGTACTCACACTCACACCTGCAACCCACCTGGTCCTGATGAGGCACATACTCACACCTGTTACCATACTCATACACAAGTGTTTGTGTCCGAGGAAGACGAAGAATCACACGACAAAGGGAAGTCTATCTCAAAATCTAGAAAACCTAGAGGCAACAGGGAAGCAGTTAGGAAATATAGAGAGAAGAAGAAAGCACATACAGCTTACTTAGAAGGAGAAGTAAAAAAGCTGCATGCCCATAACCAGCAATTGGTTAGGCGATTACAGGGGCAATCGGTGCTTGAAGCCGAGGTGTTGAGGCTAAGAACCCTTTTAACTGATTTCAGAGGGAAAATTGATGCTGCTTTGGGTGTTACTCCTCTACAGAAGCAGTGCTGTTTTGCCATTAATTTTAAGGAAGGTCATTACAGGGTAAGTTCTGTTGGGGGAACTGATTTTAGTTGTAAGACTGATGTTCCATGCCTTCATCCACATCTTGGAGAATCTCTGCTAGCCCAACCTGGTGGAAGCACAAAGATGATGGCCACTTCGGATCAAAGCTGCCGACCTGCGATCGTGGACTGTCGGGCAATTCCAAATACTACTGTGAGCCAAAACAGGACTGTTGAAGGACATCCAGATAACTTGATTCCAGAAGCAATGGACACATTAAATGGTTTGCTCTCTTCTGCATCTCAACCTGAACAAAAAAATGGTAGTATCTAATTGCAAATCGTTGCTGCTTCTAGATCATAAAGTCTTTTGGTCATCCTGTATCAACATTTGTCAGAGTTTGTAAGGTATAATGTATATAGTGTTGTATCATCTATTAACTCCATGTGAAATCTGTATTTTCTCAGAAGCACTTTGGTTCTAATTTATCCTTTTAGAGAGGCTTCGTATCTACATGACATCCTTTTAGTTCAAAACAGATGTAAGATATAAGCATATCCTTTTGTGTACTCTTCTTGAAATTCATTACCCATCCATGACTAGCCTCCAAGAACAGCACAGAGTGGGGAGGCTGGGAAAGGCCACTCAATCCTGTGTTTTTATTTTGAGTTGTTATCCTTTGGAGCTTTATGAAATTTCAAACTATTCTCATTAGTAAGATAATCTTTTGAGTGACTGAGATCCCAAAAATAAGGTTTCTTTTCAAAGATGATGGGTATTTCTTCTAGATTATTGGGAGGAGAACTTCTCTCTTATGGGTATGAGATTTGAGCAATTGATGCATCCATTCGTGCAGCAACTGTTCTCTGCCCGAACTAAAACAGTATTCATGTATCCAATCTTCTAGCAGGTGTTCTCTCCTGAGCTAAAACTGGTGTGGAGTTACAAAATAGAAATGATAAGTGCATCTCCTTTCTTTAAATATTAAAATCCACAAAGGGATCCATTTCCAGAAAGTTTAAGTTGAATGTGACTCGCATTAGTTGGATCTCACATCCTTAAAGTTGTCAAATTTATTTGTCTACGTGGGTTCCTTTCTCAGAGGAATTCTATTGAACCATCCCTTCAGGTCTGAAAGCCATGGGGAGCATTGATGATAGCAATAATAATTAAAAACTGTTGAATTCCTTCTAACTTCTTTGATCTGGAAGATTGAAGTTTTCAAATTAATCTAGTTACTAAAGATTCTGAACTACTTCATGTCCACTTAGCGATTCTTTAATGAGGTTTTAGTATCTTCTATGTCATAATATGTGATGGCTATGATTAGGAGACCAATGAACAGGGTTGGAAAGCTGTATCTTTCAAAATCACTCTTTTATTACTTCATACATGAATTACAGCACTGTGGTATCAGGAGAAGACACTGAGCTCAGCTAGTTAAAGGAAGGAAGAGAGACAGCTCTAGTAGCAGGAAATTCACAACCTAGACAGATTCCCAAGATGGTGGCGGACTGAATTAGGGCAGCATAATCACACCCTTGGGCATTCTCCTTTTTTTATTTGTTATTTAATATAGAAGTTTGGCCTAGTTCCATTCCTTGGCTTGAGGAAATTTGCCCCTGGAATAAATATCTTTTCTACCAAAAAAAATAATTTGATATTGAAGTTATATGTAGCTATTTATTCAGTATGAACAGTATTAAACAGAAAGTACTGTTTTACTCTCATTAAAAAGAAAGAAACACAATTCACCACACAGTTACCACATATGAGACTGGTAGAGCTGCACTAGCACCCTACTGATATGCTTGTCAGTTACTATGTTCAACTTCATCTGGTTCCTATCTATAATATTCACAGTAGTTAACAATACAGGGGAAAGTAAGAGAGGCCAACCGCCCCTGTCAAAATGAAGTTTTTCCCACTCCTCAAAATTAGACAGCACTATTAGGACTGTTAAGTGTAGAGAACTTGCTGCCTGAAGACCAAATTGAAGAGCCCAAGTGAGAACTTTCAACAAATTGCCTGAGGTTGGCATCTCCTGAAGCAACTCGTATAAGCCTCCCATTGTTCAAATTTCCAAAAGACCATCTGCCGTACACCTTGTTGACAACAATGGATCCTGCAACAACCAAAATGGGATTAGATATGTAGGAAAGAGAGGAAGACATGGTAGCTTCTTCAACTCTATGAGTGCTTTCCTCTTGTGAATTCTGAACCCGGGCATTATTAATGGCTGCAAACCAATAATTAATTTCATCAAGGATACATCTAGGATCAACCAATTTGTTGGTAGTTGAGCTCTATTCCTTGCTGACCAGAGAACATAGGAATTTAGCCCAACAATATTAAAGACCCAAGAGAGAGTAGGTTTTTGTGCCAATCAAGACTATGAGAGTTGGATCTGCAGAATGTAAGAAATGAAGATTGTATCCAACCTATCAATCATCAGTCCTAAAGGGCCAAGGGCCTAAATTCTCCGACACCTCACAGGTTAACAAAAGGTGAGTCAAAGACTCCTCATCACGTTGACTAAAAGCACAAACAAGGGAGATGTCTCAGTTCCATCTCGCAAGCGGAGCAGCCACAGCTAAACCACCATGGATTATACTCCACAAATGGATCTTATGGCAAGGAAGCATTTTAAGCTTCCAAAAACTGCACCCCCATTTCTAGATAGCCCTATCTAGCTGAAAGGTTTGGGTGAGGGATTTATCAGCCTTCTTCGTAGATAAAAATGTCATTACTTGAAGGCTTAAACAACCATCGATCTAGGGTGTTGGTCAGAGGAATCCTTGAGACCAAGTAAGCAAAATGGGGGGGGGGGGGAGGGAGAGTATGACTCAACTAGGGTTTATTTTAAACCCCATGGTTAATTAAAGAAGAAACCAAGTAAAGGATGGACCAAGGACCAAAGAGTAATCTTAGACTTAGATCTCGAGATTTTGATAGAAGTGTGGTAGTATCGTATGTTGAGGTTTCCTTCCAACAAAAATCTAGACCTTGATTTTTGGAACTAGAAAAGTTGTTCCGCTTTCAAAATCCATTTGTAAGAGTCCGAAAAGTAAGCCAAATTAGGGGAAAAGTCTGCCATCAAGGCTTGGTTCAAAAGGTCCTCTTTGAGTTTGTTGATACTGCTAAACACATTTCTATTCCACCCTTTAAGTTTTTTTTTTTTTTTTTTGGCCAAACATAAAGCCAGCAATAGATTAAATGAAGAATTAAGGTCTAAAGGCTTATACAAACGAGAGGAATCCACAATAAACAAAGGTGAAATACTCCACCAAGATTTGTTTAAGGAAAATGGGGAAGCATCCCTAGCAAGAAAATCAACAAAACCCATTGCCAACCCTAGGGAGATAACTAAAAGAAACTCTACTAAATAAAGAACAAGATCTCAAGATACCCAAAACTAAACTGTAGCACATCCAATCTAAAGATGATTGGAGTGTAACAGGTAAACGATCCGAATGAATATGTAAGTTAACAGGTCCTAAAGAAGAGCCAAGAAGAAGGTTATCTCTAATATCTTCAAGTTCAACTAAAGTTGCCAATGAACCATGTCCACATTTTCTTTGAGCCGTCACAAAACTGCCATTGTAATCCCACATGATGCAACCTCTACCTCCTTTGTATGAATTGCTATCCTATGAACCATCTACAAAAATTTGAAAGAGAGCAAGTTCTTTAGAGATGATGTGGCTAGGTCTTGGATGACAATTCCCACAAGCTCTTTGAGACTCTATGATATGAAATTGTATATCTACACATAGATAGGAAAAAATAGTCATTGTATGTATTATGGAGGCATCAACCCCTCGAAAAAGGGCTGTATTTCTAGTATTCTATATACACCAAACTTGGGTACTCAACATCTAATTCACTAATGTTAGATCGTCACAACCATTACATTTTTTTTTTTTGATTAAATCCATCCAATCATATAAATTAGATCTTAGGAAATAAGATGTATTAATACAGAGGGGGGAGAGTCTCCAACACTCTTTTGCATGATAACAGAAAAATAAAGCATGATATACATTCTCCGAACCATGGCCACAAATTAGACAAAGTAGGGTAAGTGAAACATTCCTCAAAAAAAAGGGAGCTCCCAATTGCAATAGCCTCATATGAGGATCTCCACAGAAAATGTTTAATCTTTGGGAGAGTGGCAATTTGCCAGATATGTTTCCAATACATTGATGATGAGGAAGAAGAAGCTACATTACTTTGATCATCAACCATAGCTAAACATTGATGATATGCAAGTTTTAGAGTGAACTTATCATCTTTTGCTTTGTCACAAATCCAAGAGTCTAAAGTATTAGGAGACAATATAGGGATAGTTAGAATTGCATGGACCTCATCCAATGAAAATAAGGAATGAAGTAAAGATACTTTCCAACTATGAGTATCCCAATCAATAAACTCTTAAACCCAAGTCGGCCTCTGTCCCAAAGGGGCATTGCTAATGCAATGGAAAGGCAAAAAGGGAATCCAAGGGTCTCTAAATATATGCACATTAACACCATTTTACACTTGCCTAACAATACATTGTCTAAAAATATCTCTCCTTGACATAACACTTCTCCAACCCCATGAGCATTTATTTGGGACACAACATTCAAAGAAAGGGATGTCTTTAACGTATTTTGCATGCATTACCTGAGCCCATAAGGAGTTTGGGTTAATCAAAAGTTGCCAACATTTTTTTGCAAGGAGAGTTTTGTTGAAACAATATACATCCCTAAACCCCAGGCCTCCATTTCTTTTACCCTTGCATAGAATTTCCCATTTGACCCAATGTTACACCTTCCCTGATCATTTTTACACCAAAATTGGCGAATCCTTTGATTCATCTGATTGCATAGATCATTGGGTATGAGAAAATAAGACATATTATAAACAGGGAGAGCAAGTGCTACTGCTTTGATTAAAATCTCCTTCCCATCTTATGCAATTTCCCCTTCAGTCCAAAAATTTAAAATATAGACTCTCCAAAATGAAAGAAATCATATGCACCTTATGTCACACCCCACCCGCCGATCTTGATTACTCGCCCAACAACTCGTGGGTGCGATTCGTCACAGGATCCACGATCTTACCCATCAATAATAATAATGCAAGAAATAGATAATCAAGAGCAAGTTCAAATAATTAATCAAAAGAATTACAAGAGCTCAAATACTCCAATAAAGAATCAAAGAAAGGATCACATGAAAGTAATCAAGTTCAAAGAAGTATCAAGTTCAGCAGAAGCAATAAAATAAACTAAATTATCTTCTTTCCAGTAGACTTTTCTAAAGCTATGGACTTTTCTTCTAAAACAACTAGATACGGAGTTTTCCAATTCTTCTCCAGGGACTTCTCAAAATGCCTGACAATCTACCTTCTCCGGCCATCAATGGGTGCTATAAGTGCACTCCAAGCATCTGCAGGAGGCTTCGTGGACCACATCTCCATCTCCCACTGACAATGCCACATCCTCTTCATATATGAAGTTGGACCCATATAGAATTTCTCCAGTTTCTGACGACGGGCTACCATCTGTACAATATAATATAACATACAAATAAAGGAATGAGTTCTGACAAACTCAGTAAGGATAACACATTTCTTATACATATGTCAACACAATCAGCAATGCATATATGAAATGAATGATATGCAATAATATGAATGCTACTAAGATCTAACTATGCGAGTCTTTAAACAGTTGACATGCTTTAAGATATAACACAAGCCCTCCTTTGGATAGGTCTAGTCACTCTAATCCCTCACAGACTGATTACCTCTATTAGGATCCTGAGTAATGGGGTTAAGTCCTCATCAGTCGTCCATGACTGGGGTTGAAGTCAACACTCTCTTACCATGATCATTGGCATGAGTACTGGCGCATGTTGGGGTTTCTAATCCAATGCAAGGTCATACTGGTAACATACTACATGAAATCCAGATACTTCCCCTATGGCACCAACCAACTAGGTTTTGTATCCTTTGCAACCTAGGAATGAGAACCCTCACGGACTGGTTACCGTTGTTGGACTCCACTCCCTAACCTTATGGTCATCCACATATTATTGGGGTGGATGCTTTTATGACCCCTCACAACTCCCTGGCTGCTCCTTGGATGTTCATAAGCCCAACCCTAACATATGCAACCCTACCATTCCATGATCAACAGTGGACCACTAAGTCTCCGCACAAACTGTTTACTGCTGTAGGATGAAACAGAATCACATCACCATTGTCACGGGTCATTTAGCTTCAATTCCCCTACCGAAAGGGTAGTAGTATGTAGGGTACCTAGCCATGCAATCTAGACTCCCTAGGTATGTCATCCAACAGTTATAATAGTGCTGGGGGCATCAATGAGCATGTGTCCCATACCACAACCCTCTGATATCCCAAGAAATGGATACCCAATTGAATACCCTTCCATCACAACTACATCACATCATTCACCATCATAACATAATCATTTGTTCAATATCATGAAGTGATACAGTATATAGAAACATCATATACAACATGCATTCAACAGTAATATAATGACTTTCACAACTACAACAAGCAAGAAACAATGTAAGAAACAATTGATTCATCATATAGCATGTCATTGCATATAAACAATAAAGTGTGTTCTTACCTGTAATTATGTAAAGGCTTACTAAAGTGTACATAAACCTCAATCACAAGACTTCCATTGAACTCATTGCCATGCCCACGAGACGTCACAAACTATATTTTGATGGGGGTCATATGCTGCACAGTCTTAATAAAGCCATCATTTTCTTAATTCCTAAGAGAACCCATCCTTAGGATGTCACCCATTTTAGACCCATCAGTCTATGCATTACTCCCTATAAAATCATAGCTAAATGTCTGGCTGATCGATTAAACCCATCTTGACATCCATTATTTGTCAGACTCAGAGTGCCTTTGTTCCAAGTTGTGCCATTTCAGACAATATTTATCTTGTTCATGAGTATTTACACTTTATGTGCAAAGCAAAATCCATCCTGAACGACACAAACTATATTTTGATCATCTGTCCGTGCCATGCCCACGAGACGTCCACTTGGGTTCTTCCATACAGTCTCGGACAGCTGAACTCCGGCGCAATTGAAAATAGGAAGCTTGCGAAGGGCCGATTCTCCAATGGAACAATTTTGGAATCATCACAAATAATTGCGACTGGTCTACCAAAGGGAGCGCAAGCTACCTTGTAACGATTGAGATCGATGTGTTTCCACTGCATTGTGTAGATCTTGGGTTTGCGGTAGTAGTGGTTGTAGAGGAGCCGCCATTAATTGACTCTAAGGTTTTGAATTGTTCAGGGATATCTTCCAGTTTGGAGAGAAGAGCAAAGCATGTTCATGTTGGTGGGGAAAAATAACCCTAGAATTTGGTTTGCGATTGAAGGTTAACAGATCAACTTCATCGCAAATCCTTAAATTGCCGGCAGCAATTGAAAAAAAAAATGAATTAACTTTCTGTGCTCACTTGCTCTTTGTACACATAAATGGGAATTTGACCTGCGTGGCCACGGCCTATTTAACTGTCGTCTTCTTCTTCCCTGAAATGAAGTAGAAAACTCATGAAGCTCTGAGCCGCTACTCACCTCATGAGTCGAACATAGAAACCACCGATTCAGAATTATGACGAACTTGTGTGGGCCTTGAGATTGTTGGTATTGACATAAGGGTATTTTCGTCACAAAATTTATTAAACTAATAGTTTCTATTAAGCTTGTCCTTATTTAATCATTTCTTGAAACCACGAGGGAGCCATATGCAAAAGGAAACTTAAACTAGACTAAAAGTGACCTAGACCAAACCTCATGGGGTCCAGATGAAAATTACCCATTATTCTCTTATGAAATTCAATGAGACTTTACACAGATGAAATGTAATTCGATGATTACGTTTATATTATCATTCATTAAAATATATGTTTATGTTACTATTTCAATTTATTCAAATGATGTTGTAAACATGATGTATGACAATACTAGGCCTTTCTTTCCTACAAATCTTCTGTAGGTAACTTTGAGTTGGGGGGGGGGGGAGGGAAGCCCTTGACAATTTCAACATAGGAGTCTCATAAGGAACTGGGAGGCTGATTACGGGTAGTTTGCCTCACCCTTGCAGCAATTATTGGGAGGTATCTCCTAGCTCTCACAATAGCTTGAAACCTACCTGCATATCTCCTAGAAGCCCTATGAGCCATAGCATTAATGCCTATCCACAGGCACCCCAATGTGAATAATACTCCTCTTCATTCTGTAACCTGAGTCGTTTCAGCATAAAAGTCATCTATCCAGTCTTGCCAACCAACTTAAAGGGAGGAATCAACAATCTTGTTCGTAAAGTCGCTACTGAAGTTGAAAGGTTAAAAGGTCACCTGTGACCCTTTGGATTAGGGTTTTTTGAGTGTCTTTCTTGGAGATTGACAAACTTTCTACTAGAAATTTTTTTCATATTGGTTAATCTAAATGTTGTAGTGGATTTCAATCCTAAAAGACCTTGGGATCCATTCTATATGCCTGGAACTTTAAGGTCTCCCCTCCTATGAAGGATTTAGGGATTATCTCCCTCTCGATTTCTCATTAGCGGTTACTTTTTCACTTATTTTTCCCAATTACTTCATCTCAATAGGTGTTTTGCTTTAAAGTTCCTTCTGGAACTCTATTGTTTTTTCCTCTTCACTTTCTTCAATACTACTTTGTCTTGATTCTGCTTTCTATATGTTTTTCTCACTGTTCAAGACTTTTGGAATGTATTGATTAACAATCAACTTCTTAGGGAGTTGGCTTTATCATATTTCTTAACTCTCTCCACTGTCTTCTTGTGGATTTGTTTACTCTTTTACATAGGTTAGGGCTCTCCCACTGGAGAATATTATCCCAGGCACTAATTTACCTACAATCCCTATGGCTTTTTGAATGAACATTGTTTTACCAGAAGATGAACCACTTGACTTCAGTTCCTTGTTACACATTAATCTGCAAGAAATCTCCATTATTCTCATTCCCAGAGACCTCAACGTTCAACAAGTGGGCAACCAACTTATTCCACCCTTTAAGTTGGTTGGCAAGATTGGACAATTTAGCAAGAACCCAAAAAGGAGGAATTTGAGACTAGGCTTTAGCAAGGAAAAAGGAAACGTCTCGGTGGAGGCTCCATGCTTTATGAAATTGAAATAGTTTTCAAAGGAGTGTTTTGGGGGAGCAAAAAGAAATATGACTGGATAATGGTCTAATCCAATTGGTGGGAGTTTAATAACAAACAGTTGGAAAAAGAGGTGTCAAACCATGGGTTGAATGAGAACTCTACCTAACTTTTCATGGATGAGGTGTGGTATTTTTCTTTTATTGGACCAAGTAAACTTTGACCCTATCCAAAGTAGGTCAATATGTGTGAACAAATGTCATCAAGAAGATGCAAAGTCAAGGATGGTTTTAAAAAAAACTACATTACGTACATTTAAAAAAATAAAAAGCAATGGCTCTTCTCTTTGGAAGAATCTCACAAGATTCACCTATATGTAATATTTTAATTTCGTATCCTTAACCATAAGTAAAAGATCGTATTTCTTTTACTTTCTTTCACTTTATATTTAAGAGGGAAGCCTACTGCTTAGTATTTATAGTATATTTTATTAATATTCATGGATAAAATTTTCTTTTAAATATGTGGTGAAGAAGCGTGAAAAATATAATCCCCTACGTACCCGGATTAACAGTAAATCTTAATCCATATTTTCTTGAAAAAACTCACGTGCCAAATCTAACTGACAATTGAATTTGGTAAACAAAAATTCTATAAAAATAGAATAAGTCAGACAACGCTATCTTGATTTTGTCCTTTGGTGTAAACGCCTCCAAATGTTTCTATTACCGAAAAAAGAGAAGAACACTACAAAAATATATATATATATATATATATATATATTTTTTTTGGTAAAGAACACTACAAAAATTCAAAGTCCAAATTCAATGTCATGTAGATGTGTTAACCAAAAAAAAAAAAACATTCACTTCGGACGAAAACGAACTGTTTGAATTTATTTTATTTTTCTACAGAAAACAGTTACTTTATTCTTCCTATTGGGCGAAGATTAACGAAGAATCGTATTCGTTTTCCATTTATAGCAGTTTGCCCTAGGCAGGTTTTTTCCGGGTTTCTGTTTTTATTTTTAACTGTAAGAATTGAGGAACTCTGAAGTGAAATAATCGTTGTTCATATCAGTTGTTGTTGAAGGTAAGGCTGTGTCTGCCATTTATCTTACATAAAAGTCGTTTTCGTTTTCTTATATTAGATTATCTAAGAATTTAATGATTTATATGCAAGATTTCCATCATTCTTCATAACTTCAGCACGTCATTTAAAAATCTTCAATTTTTTGATTGGTATCAGGCATTGGATTTGTTATTCTACCTCGTGATTGTGCAATTTAACTAATTGCAGTAGATAAATTGTACATTGGATTTTGACTTGATTCTGGAGAATTACTGAAGATGGCGCTTCAGAAACTATGTTATGCTGTTGTTTTTGATGACAAATTCAATGAGGATACTGTTAGGAATGATAGGATGGTAACCTCATCAATGGGTTCTCATCCAAGTGCATCATTTCGATACACAAGGAGCAGTTTGCAGAGTCTGCTACAGTTAGTTGGGTGCAAAGTACAGCATGCTTTCAAGGTACCGGTTCACTCTTTTCCCTTCTATCTCTCTGAATCATCTAGGGATATTCCTGTTATTTTTCTTTAAATTTTGTACTGTTAGTGCACTTCACCCGAGAATGGTAGGCATCTCCATTACTTGAACAATTGTTGAGTTTATCTTGTATTATGTCTTTGATGATGTTAGAGGTTGTTTTCTTTTTATTTCTGTAATTCATGGGACTTCAATCTGATGGATTCTGAATAAGCTTTCCCCTTTCACCCTTGTCACTCTGCAATATATATATTGGGCTATCCCAGCTTTTCTATTAGGATCTACTTTTTTTTGGGGTTCATCAGATCATAAATGTTTTCTGAAACCAAAAAATGTGTTTTTTATTAGCCGGGCTTACCCAGTGCACAAGCCTCCCATTATTGCAGGGTCTGAGGAGGGACTTGTCGAAATTGTGGATTGGAAAGGAAGAATCAACAAAGAAAGAAGAGAAACATGGATTTAATATAGATTTTAGGATCAATTTTACTATACCTAAATGTCCAAAAGTGGGTACAGAGCTAGCATTCTTTCCAGAACTGTTCATATTTTTTGGATGGATGTATTTCCAATCACTCTATCTCTGCACTTTCATCAATTATGATGGTTTGGATTCCATGATAGTTCATAATTTATATATATATAAAAGGTCCCTAGAATCTTCAATAGGTGCCAATCTAATATCCACATGATTAATTCCTAAAACTGCCCTGTTTTTTGATATCACATAATAATTTTAGAATGGGAGGGGTCACCATGTACATAAATCCCTGAGCATGCCCAGTCATTTAATCATGTCAAACACATCAGATTCAGCTTTCACTCCAGTTGTTCACATAAATCATCCAAAAAAAGCAGTGAGGTTCAACAAGTAGTTGGGGTGGAGGTTCATTTCAATGGCTTGAAAAGTACAGAGGAGATGTATGATAGCTGGTCTCTCTAATTGTGGCTTTTACTATGGTATCGCTCTTATTCAAATAGCTGGTCTTTTCTTTGTGCTGTCCACTTCTGGGCCTTAACCAATGTTATACATACTTGGGGTTAGTATTGATAATGCTTCATCATAAAACTCTTCCTGTTTTAGAAGTGTTGTTTTTTTTTTTTTTTGTTCAATCATTTAACAGGAAGAGTTTTATGAATAGCGATAGGACACTCCTAGATTAGAGTAAATAGAATCCTAATATACCCTCCAAAGAATAAAAACCCAAATTTGGATTTGTTCCAAATGGGTGAGAGCCAGTTCAACCATGTTTCTGTATCATATTCTGAATTTGAAATCCTGACAAGTTTGAGCATATGATTACCATTCTTTTCTACATGCTTTATTACTGAAGATTGGAAGTACTAATTCTTTGTGTTTAGTTCACCAGCCAATATTTGTTTAGTAATTGACATGACAAAGAACATTAGTAAGTTGTTATACTCGTGCATCTGGCCAACCGTGTTTCTAGAATAGTGACCACTAGATCTAGTTCTTTTCCCCTTTAATTTCTCTAGGGACCCACTGGACTTTGTTCCTCAATTCCTCATTTACAGAGTTGCATTGTTTATCTGAAATACAAGGGACTTCTGGTGCGCCCAAAGTACCAAGGTTTGTATTCCAGCTAGAGAGAGGAATGTCACATAGTAGGATCACATACTTTATTCTCATTTTGTGTGACATTCTGTCATCCTTAATTCTTGATGGTCACCTCTTATGTCAGTCTTTTGTTTTGATATCTGTAATTGCTCAATTGCTTTTCCTGTCACATAACTACTTGAATACTTGGATTACTTTCTCATAAATGCAACCTGCTTGGTGAATTGCATCCAGTAATCTGCAAATTTGTAATATTTGTAATCCTATTTGTTGTACTAGATAAGCAGACGAGTTTTCGACATCCTGCTGTTAGAAAACCTGAAATCGTCAGTCACCTCTGAAGTCAAAGGTAGTTTGGTTTCTGGAAAGCACAATTTTGAAACATGTAGGAGAAACCCATCTGATGAGGATATGCCAGCGGAATTCTTCACCGAAAAATTCAACGACTCGTATGATAATTATAAAAAACAAGCCACCATATTGGTAGAAAGAAGGCGGTTCTTAGATATCATCTGCAGGTGTCTTAAAGAATATCATTATGTGGGACCAAGCCAGCATGCTGATCTCATCCTTGGCTGCAGGTACCTTTTCCAACCTCTATTGGCAGTACTTCTATATTATTATCGTCTATATGGAATATTCTTGGCAACCCATACAACATTGTCCATTAAATCAGAACAGAGTGAAACAGAAGTGATTGAGAGTAGAAATAGGAAAATAGAGTTTGATGGGAGATGGGATTTCTTTTTGGGTTTTAACATGAAGTAGGAAAAGATTAAATAGAATAAAGGAATAGACAGATTAGATATGATCAAGAATCACCAGAAGAAAAAAAAAAGGAATCACCCACCCCCCTCCCTCTTGAAGGCTAGTTTGGTCCCCCCCCCCCTTTCTACATTCCTCATCTTTTTTTTAAAGTGAATTTATTTATTCATCCAAAAAAAAAAAAAAAAAGAATCACCAGCTGTTTCACAAGGCTAGAATTATTACCAAGAAATAGCAGGAGCATATTGAATCTCCACAACTTGGACATTCTGAATCACAGAGGCAAAGGCAACAAGCCAAATTCTTCTTCTTCAATTTTTGATCAAGTATGACCCTTATATATGCTTAAATAGAAATTCATAACAGGAATTAAATCTAGGCCTGAAACTCTTCTAGCCAATACCTTACGTTTGAGGTGGTCTGTTGCTACTGAAACTTAGCCTAAAAGAAAGGAGAACTTATAACAAGGTTGGCTCTTAGAGAACTAATCAAGCCTAACAAAAGCACTTAAGTAACAATTCAAAGTAAAGAATAGGACTCAAGCTAAACTAACCACATAGGATAATTGTCAATTGTCATGCATGATTAATATTCTGTTCAACTTCGGAGTAGAAATTATATTCATACACGACACTATCTAATGCTCAACTAATAAGGAAACAACCATTACTTGATGAAATTACAATGAGAACCCCATTGAACCAAAAGCCAAACATGTATTGAACTCAATGCAAGGCTAATTTCCACCAAAATGAGCCTGGATTTTGCTATCTATCTGCATCATAAGGTAATCTCTGCCATTCTTCCACAGTTGGTGTGCTATAAAGAGTAGTCTCACACTGTTTTGATTGTGAGAATAGTAGAGAAAACTCAAGGAAGAAATTTTGGTCGAAACATGAATTTTGACCTAGGAAAAGGTCGAAATTTTCATGTTTCGACCGAAATTTCGGTAAAAACTTTTTGATTTTTTCTTTTACTGAAGTTTCAAACTTTAGTTTTGGGCCTCTTATGAACTCAAAATGATCTGGATTCTTGCATACTACCTATTTCAAGCATAATAAACACTATGAAATTACTAGTTTATAAAAAAAAACCATTGAAAAGGTAACCTTCAAGTATATAGTATATATGAGAAGAAGTGAGAATATTACCAATTACAATTCTACTCTATTCCATGTCTCCCTCTTCCCTTTGCAGCCCATACAAATGACTATACAAGTTCCATGATGTTTGCTCCATATAGTTGTTGACGTAGTAGGCAACTGCAACTTTGTATGTGGCCTCATCCACATGCCTAAGATGTCTTGATGGTGGGAAATTGTGAATCTCTAGATAAAGAACTGGCTCAATTGCATATGAAAAGGTTGGTAGTGGCTGTGGTATAGAGTTGGAAGATCTGCTCAACAAATGAAGAAACACTTTGGTCGTTGGCAGGTACAAGGACATCATAAGCTCCATGACCATAAGGCTCCACTAGTGGCTGACCTTGAGTTTGATAGCCAGGAGGGACACCATAAGATCCATAACCATAAGCTTTATTAGTCAACACTGTAGAACCAATACTCTCCACAACAGTGTTATATGAGGACTCTGCATGCCTATGCCATCTGGATCCTCTGGAGGTGGAGTCTCTGGAATCATCTATGCTCATCGATCTTGTAGATCCCACCAAGCTCTCCGTGTTAGTTGGATGGTAAGACCCATGTGATGGCGTGTCCTTCGTGCTATCTCCGCTTCCCCTTCCTCAAATATGTCAAGGAAACATTTTTGCCTTATGATGCTGCTCCAGTATAGTCTAAATCCTGTGTTCCGTTGGTGAATTGACTCTCGCTTGTTAATCTCGGTGGTTGTCCTCCCCCTCCTTAACTCTCACGTACTGTTGGTGCTGGTGGTTTTTCTCTAAGATCAGCTGAATCCTGATTATGAGGTCCAACACCCTCCTCATCCCTTCCATCATCATCATCATCATCATCATCATCATCGTCTTCATCTTCGTCTTCGTCGTTGGGTGCTTGAGTCGCATCATCCTCGGTTTCGGACCAAGCAATCAAATCCTCATTCTAAGTGGATGCACTAGGGTGTGGCACGAATGGACAGGCGAGTGTTGCATGTGCACTCCCCTCCTGGGCCATAAACTCTGCCACATCAGCCCCCATCTCCTCTACAATCTGTTTACTGGGACGACCTCCCTCCTCATCCAACAAGGGCTCTTTAGTGTCCCTGATCCAGTCAATTACTGGGTTATCATCATCATCCATCTCAAATATGTCAGCCAACTTGATATTGTTGCTCTCTTTGTCTATCCCATGTCTAATATGATCCTCCCTTAGTCTCATATTATAGTGTAAGTAGACAAGGTCCTCTAGACGCTTCACACCCAAGCGGTTGCGCCTCTTTGAGTGGATGAGGCTAAATGTGCTATAATTTCGATCACAACCAGTGGCAGAATATGTTTGGGAGGGCACTTTGCTTGCAATCTTACTCAAATGGGTTGAGTCACGTCCAAATTACAACCACCATTTAGCTGCAACAAACATAGACTCCAAGTCATTTCAATACTTAAATAACTATTCAAGATCAAGGTAAAAAATTCGATCGAAATGAACATTTCGACCTTGGAAAATGTTGAAATTTCGAGGTTTCGGTCGAAATTTCGACCGAAACTGGATACTTTTTTCCTGATTCTTGAAAACTTAATTTCGAGCCTCAAATGCACTCAAATTGATTTGGATTTTTGCATACTAGCTATTTCAAGCATAATAAACACTATAATAACTACTAGT
The DNA here is from genome assembly GCF_041222555.1 of Hakea prostrata. Taxonomy (NCBI): domain Eukaryota; kingdom Viridiplantae; phylum Streptophyta; class Magnoliopsida; order Proteales; family Proteaceae; genus Hakea; species Hakea prostrata. The sequence continues at coordinate 14,569,434 of NC_142609.1, read as the reverse complement.
TTACTAAAAAACTACTGAAAATGTAACATCCAACATTCCAAGTATATAGTACATGAATCAGAGAAGAAGCTATATTGTTATTACTTACAAGTTACAAGTTACAAGTTACAAGTTACAAGTCTATTCTATTCAAGCCTCAAGGTCTCCCTCTTCTGTCTGCACTCCATACAAATGACAATATAACTCCCATGATGTTTGCCCCCGCCCCATATAGTTTTGGACATAGTCAAAAACTGCACCTCTGTATGTGGCCTCATCCACATGCATAAGATTCCCTAACGGTGGGAAGTTGTGAATCTCCAAAGGAACTGGTGGTGGTGGGCCTTGTGGCTGTGGAATAGTGTGGAAGATCTACTCAACAAATGAAAGACCACCCTGCCCCTGGCTCTCAGGACTAGGAGAAGGATAAGGATACTGATAAGGTCGCAGTGGCTGACTCCGATAATCGACAGTGGGAGGGACACCATAAGCTCCATAGGCCGCTCCATAACCATAAGGCTCCAGTCGTGGCTGACTGGCCTGACCCTGAATTTGATAGCCAGGAGGGACACCATATGGTCCATAACCATAAGGACCATAACCATAAGTCGACTCGGTAGAACCAATACTCTCCACAGCAGTATCATATGAGGACTCTGCAGGCCTATGCCATCCGGATCCTCTGGAGGTGGAGGAGTCTCTAGCATCATCAATGCTCATCGATCTCATAGATCCCACCAAGCTCTCGGCATCGGATGGACGGTAGGACCCATATGATGGCGTGTCCTCTGTGCTCTAGCCATGCTGTCTCCCCTTCCCCTTCCTCGAATATGCAGAGGAAACATTTTTGCCTCGAGATGCAGCTCCAGTATGGTCTGAATCCTATGTCGCGTGGGTGAACTGACTCTCTCCTGTGAATCTCGGTGGTCGTCCTCCCCCCCTTGACTCTCACGTCTAGCAGGTGGTGGTGGTGGTGGTCTCTCCCTAGGATCAGCTGAATCCTGATCACGAGGTCCCACACCCTCCTCATCCCCTCCATCATCATCATCACCTTCATCATCACCACCATCGTCATCATCGCCGGAGGCCTGAGTCATCTCATCCTCAGTGTCGGACCAGAAAATCAAATCCTCACTCTGGGTGGATGCACTAGGGTGTGGCACGAAGGGACGGGCGGGCTCTGCATGTGGCCTCCCCTCTTGGGCCATGAAGTCCTCCACATCAGCCCCCATCTCCTCTGCAATCTGACTATTGGGAAGACCTCCATCCTCATCCAGCAATCCGTCTCCACTATCCTTGATCCAGTCAACTACTGGGTTATCATCATCATCCATCTCAAATATGTCGGCCAACTCGATATTGGTGCTCTCTCTATCCATCCCCTGTCTAATATGATCCTCTCTCAGTCTCATATTATAGTGTAGGTAGACAAGGTCCTTTAGACGCTTCACACCCAATAGGTTGCGCCTCTTCAAGTGAATGAGGCTGAAGGTGCTCCAATTTTGCTCACAACCAGTGGCAGAACATGTTTGGGAGAGCATTTTACTTGCAATCCTACTCAAGTTGTGTGAATCACGTCCAAATTGCAACCACCACTCAGCTGCAACAAACATAGACTCCAAGTCATTTTAATACTTAAATAACTAAATTAAAGATAGAATATAATAATTAAATGTATAATGAAATAAATGAATGAACTTACCCGCAGGGGCGGTTTCCCGTCCCAATACGGCCACAGCACGACCAAAGCTCCCAGTGGCATCCCTAAAAGCCTTTATCTAATATATAAAGAGAAAAAACAATAAATAGTTAGTAGTTACTAGGTTAATGACTTAGTATAAAACTACGAATTGTGAATATCAAATGATTCTAATCACTATCTCACCTCCATAAGGATGACTGCTTGTTTAGCTGTATCCGGTTCGAACTTCTCCACTACAGTTTGGACATCATCCATCAAATCTTGCCTCATCCCAAGATTGTTTTTGTAATGGTACTTGGGATTTAAATAGTATGCTGTGTAAGAAAAAGTATGTCATAAAAGGGAATAGTTAATGCTTAAGCCTTAATAGTGTGATAACATAATGAAAATTAAATTAAATACTAGACTTAAGTACTTAACAACTTAACAACTCACCAGCCTTATGCAGTGGATGCTGCAACATAGACTCCCATCTACTGTTGATGATTTGAAGGACTTTCTTGTTGCCGCGTGGGTGGACCTGAGCAATTTACTGCTTCATCCTATCTACTGCAGCAAATATGTGTGCTAGAGTAGGTTTTCTTTGCTGATCTACCATCCTCAACACATTCACCACAGGCTCAAGCATCTTCACTACTATCCTCACATTGTGCCAGAAACTCTCATTAAGGATAGTCAACTGAGCTCTCCTTCCTCCCACTGATGAAGAACCCTCCCAGTTAAACCACTCCTTTGATGCAAACATACTCCTAAGGCCAGTCTTCCTACTCTCAAAGCTCTGCAGTGCTATCCAATTAGTAGCAAATCTGGTTATGCCTGGCCTCACTAACTCACCCTGACACTTGTCCCTCATCATCCTTAATGCATTGGTGTGGTTATATATGAAGGTGCTAACTTGTCGAGCTTGTTCCACCGTATTCTTCACAAGCTTGACCTTTCCAATCTCCTTCAACATTAAGTCAATGCAGTGAGCAGCACAAGGAGTCCAAAAGAGCCTATATCTGTCCATCCATCAAGGCATCAAGCCATCAATGCAAAGTTATAAAGTGTACATGTATATGTGTAATGTAAATATATGTATTTACAAATGAAAATTAATACTATATGTTTAGACTTTAGATACCTGGAGTTCTCTTGCATCTTCAACCCAGCTTTCTTGTAGTTGGAGCCATTATCAGTCACAATTTGAACTACATTTTCCACTCCAACCTCCTTCACCACTTGCTTCAGTAATTTGTAAATGTATTTTGTATCTTTCTTCTCACCGGATGCATCTACTGACTTGAGGAACACTGTCCTCCCATCACAATTCAATATGAAATTGATGATGGACTGTTTAGTGGGACCAGTCCAACCATTAGCCATCAGAGTCACTCCATAATGATTCCACATGGGTTTTAATCCCTTAATGTACTCATTTATGTCCTTTTTATGCTTAGGCAAATACACATTATATATCTCATATGGAGTGGGGCCCTATACACCACTCCCCACCCTCGCCTATCTCGCTCAATCATATCTCCGTAGTAGGGCCCCTGAGCTGTATGTGCTGGAACACTATGGTAATGCACCCATTTGGAGAAAGCCATCCCCACTTTCTCCTTCACACTCCCCCATAAGTGCTTCAACTTTCTCTGTTTATGCTCAGGCCTCGCAAATAGGGCCGGATTATTGCGAAGAATCTCAAGATCCGGATCTGTAGGATGTGCTGAGGAAGCTCGACCCCTTGTAGGGGCCTGTGGGATAGGAGCCTCCTGCCTCACACTCTGAGACCTCCTCATAGGGACTTGGGAGCCACCTATGCCTCCCATACCTACCGGCTCTCAGAGGACCCACAACCCGCACCCCCTCGTTGCCTCCCCGATGTCATCAATCCTCTGTTGCTCCCTACTCATCATCATCGCCCTCCTCAGCTGATTGGCCTCTGGATCAGGGTCACTGTCTCCTGGCTCATCCCTACCATAACCCTCAAGATCTGGAAGGTCATCTAAGTAGGCATCCTCGAACTCATCCCTCTGTGTTCTCTTCTCTTTCATCTTTTGCGTTCCACCACTAATATATGAGGCCATTGCCCTCTTGACCTCTACAGGCACCTTTGGGCACCCTGTTACATCCCTGTTGCCACCAGCTAGATGCACCTTCAATCTAGTGGCCCCACCTCCTCCTATTTGTTTCTTGCAGTAATTACACTCACTCTTCCTCTTATCAGCTGTCAGTGACCTCCCATGATCCCAAGCTATGTCTGACATTTTTAAAATAGAGTGCCTGATACAAGAAACACACACTAAGTATCTTGAAAAGCTCCACAATATGCTCCAAAAATGACATACATGCTTCTAATAATAACCTCCTATTTTTAAATATAAAAAAAATATATATGTATAACTATATAAGTATTTTTTAATATATAAATAATTTTAAAATATATAAAATACACACTAACTATCTTAAAAATATCCACAACATGCTCAAAAAATTGCATACATGCTTCCACTAATACTCTCCTATTTTTAAATTTAAAACAGAAATTAATTATTTTTTTAATATTTAAATATATTTTTTTAATTATTTAAATATATATTAAATACAGTAAAATTACATAATTAACAGAAAAAAAAATTAATTCAACACCATCACAGCAATATGGTGTCTCAACTCTCACATACATCCATTTGAAGCTTATACATGTACTATATATAAACATTTTTAACAATATACATAATTTAGTAAATAATTTTTAATAACAGAAAAATAAAAAAAAGTAGGAAGAATCAAAAAATAATTTTGACACTACAAATTCATAGATCATCACTCTAAAGTAAACATATATAAATTTGGAAGCAATCTAACATGATTTAAGGCACAAATGAAACAAAAATAAAAAAATAAGGAAGTTGGTTACTCACCTTGCAAGATTTGAGAAAATGCACAAATGGAGGAGCAAATCAAGTATTTGAAGGAAATGGAATACTAGAAATTAGGTGTAGAATGGGATGAAAGCAAGAGAAATCAACAAAAATTGCAAAATGAGGTCGAAATAGCTCTGGCGATATGGCTTGAAATCTCGAAACAGCGTCGAAATGGCGAAACATGGTCGATTTTGGGTATTTTATAAGTTGTGCAAGTGTCGTTTCGGCCCGATTCGGTCGATACGAAACGATATGGATACTTTTCGTGCCTACTACTATATTTAGTTTCAAGTTGGATTTTTGCAGGCATTTCGATCGAATTTCGACCATTTCGATTGAATTTTCTTCCATGTTCAAGATATATAATTAATTAAATATATAATGAATTAACTTACCCCCAGAAGGCGGATTCCGACCCGATATGGCCACATAGTGACCGAAGCTCCTAGTGGCATCCCTAAATGCCTTTATCTAAAAGATAAAGAAGAAAAAAAAAAAAAAAAAACAATAATGAGGTCAATACTTAATAACTTAGTATAAAACTATGAATTGTGAATATCAAATCACTATCTCACCTCCATAAGGATGATTGTTTGTTTAGATGGATCCGGTTCTGACCTCTCCATTATAGTTTGGATGCATAAATTTTGCCTCATCCCAAGATTGTCTTTGTAATGGTACTTGGGATTTAAATAGTATGCTGTGTAAGAAAAAGCAAAAATAAGAGGGAATAATCAATACTTAATAGTGTGATAAGTGATAACATAATGAAAATTAAATTGATTCCTAGACTTAGTAACTCACCAGCCTTATGTAGTGGATGCTGCAACATAGACTCCCATCTTAGATGATGTTGATGATTTTCTTATTGCCCTATGGGTAGACCTGAGCAACTTACTACTTCAACCTATCTACTACAGCTCATATGTGTGATATAGTAGATTTTCTCTGCTAATATACCATCCTCAACACATGCACGACAGGCTCAAACATCTTCACCATTGTCCTCACATTATTCTAGAAACTGTCATTGAGTATGGTTAACTGTGTCCTCTTTTCCTTCTACGGATGAAGAACCCCCCTCGCAGTTAAACCACTACTCTGATGCAAACATGCTCCTAAGGCCAGTATTCCTACTCAAAGCTCTGCTATCCAATTGGTAGCAAATCTAGTTATGCCTAGCCTCATTAAGTCACCTTGACAGTTGTCCCTCATCATCTTTAATGCATAGGTGTGGTTATAGATGAAGGTGCTAACTTGTTGGGCTTGCTCTACGGTCTACTTCACAAGCTTGACCTTTCTCATGTCCTTTAGCATTAAGTCAATGTAGTGAACAACGCATGGAGTCCTAAAGAGCTTATATTTGTTCATTAAGGCATCAATACAAAGTCATGAAGTGTACATGTAATGTAAATATGTAACATATGTATTTAAAAATGAAAATTAGTACTAGAAGTAGAAGTATGTTTTGATATCTAGGTTCCCTTGCATCTTCAACCCAACTTTCTTGTAGTTGGAGCCATTATCATTCACAATTTGGATCATATTCCCACTCCAACCTCCTTCACCACTTGCTTTAATAATTTATAAATGTATTTAGCATCTTTTTTCTCACTGGATGCATCTATTGACTTAAGGAACATTGTGCATGAAATTGATGATGGATTGTCTATACTAGTCCAACCATCAGAAATCACAGTCACTCCATAATAAGCCTACATGGCCTTTAATCCATTAATATACTCTATCTAGTCCTATTATGCTTAGTCAAATAAACATTATATATCTCATGTGGAGTGGGACCTTGTACACCACTCTTAGCCTTGCCTATCTCCTCAATCATATCCCTATAGTTAGGCCTTTGGGTTATATGTGCTGGAATACTATGGTACATAGCCCATTTGGAAAAAGCCATTCCTATTTTCTCCTTCACACTCCCCCACAAGGGCTTCAACTTACTCTGCTTGTGCTCAAGCTTCCTATATAGGGCCAGATCATTATGAAGAATCTCAAGATCCAGATCTATAGGATGTTTTAACGAAGGTCGACCTCTTGTTGGGGCCTGTGGGATAGGAATCTCCTCCCTCACACTCTGACTCCTCCTCATAGGGACTTGGGAGTTGTGTGTGCCTCCCATACTTGCTGGCTCTCTAGAGGATCCACAACCCATAGCCCTCTGTTGCCTCCTCATGTCATCAACCCTTGTCTGCTCCCTACTCATCATCATTGCCCTCCTGATCTGTTTGGACTCTGGGTCAGGGTCACATCCATACTCTCCTGGCTCCTCTGGATCAAAATCCTGCTCTCCTGGCTCTGGAAGGTCATCTAGGCATGCATTTTCGAACTCCTCTCTTTGTGTTCTCCTCTTTCCACTTTTGTTTGCCAAGTATGAGGCCATTGCCTTCTTAACCTCTGAGGGCATCCCTGTTTCGCTCAGCTAGATGCACCTTCAGTCTAGTGGCCCCACCTTCTCCTATTTGTTTCTTGCAGTAATTACACTCGCTCTTCTTCCTATTAGCTGTCAGTGGCCTCTCGTGTTGCCAAGTTATGTCTAACGTCTTTAAAAGAGAGTGTTTGATACAAGAAATACACATGAAGTATCTTAAAAACTTCACAATATGCTTCAAAAATTACATACATGTTTCTAATAATAATCTCCTATTAATATAAAACAAAAATAAATAAGTATTTTTTTAATATCTAAATAATTTAAAAAACATATAAAATACACACTAATTATCTTAAAAAGCTCCACAACATGCTTCCACTAATACTCTCCTATTTTTAAATTTAAAATAGAAATTAATTAGTATTTTTTAGTATTTAAGTATTTTTAAAATTATTTAAATATATATTAAATATAGTAAAAATAGATAATTAACAGAAAAAAATTTGATTCAACCTCATCACAACAATATGGTGTCCCACATACATTAATTTGAGGCTCATACATCTATTATACATATACATTTTTAGCAATATATATATAATTTACAAAATATTTTTTAATAACAGAAAAGTTAAAAAATACTTGGAAGTACCAAAAATTCATAGCTCAACACTCTAGACTAGACATACTTTAATTTGAAAGCAATCTAAGTTGATTTGAGCCATATACAAAACAAAAATAAAAAATGGAGAACTTTGTTAACTCACCACCTTGTTTGATTCTCAAAATCCCAACAATGGAGGAGCAAGAGTTGAGAAGGAATGCAAAGGAATTGCTCAAATGAGGTGAAATGGGGGTAGAATGCAAGAGAAATTAGAAAAAAACTTGAAGAAAAGCTCAAAATTTCAAGTGGAGGTATTGCACGAAATTGGTGGAACCTGCGTAATTTTGTAGGTTCCGCTTGAAACATGTCATTTTATAACGTGGTGTTTTGAAATTATATGAAATTTCGTGTTGTTTCAACCGAAATTCAGTATCGTTTCGGTCAAAACATATCACTCTTCCGAAATCTTTTGTGTTTTGTTTTGTCTTCCAAAAATGCAGGCATTTCGGTCGAAATTGGCAAATTTCGACCGAAATTTCTTCCATAGAGAAAAGCAAAGACCAAAAGAACTGACAACTTCATATTTGCTTTGTGGGCTTGGGTAGAATCTTTTAACTGGCATACCAACAGTTACCAATATGATTTTTATTATGAATATTAAATTAATGATGATTCTCCCATATGTTAGGAAAATGGTTGACAAAAATGGCCGACTGTGGATTTCAACTTAATTCACATTAGCTTAAAAATGGAAATCACTGTTTGGAAAACTTAGATGATTTTTTTGGCTGTACAAGGTCAATAGAGGATGAGAAGCCAAACTAATAGAGGCAATTGCATGCCAAACTAAGGGCTTGACAGTCTTCTGATAGGGTGGTCATATTGTGTACCCATGATGCAGTTGTGAGCTCTCTACATAAGCGTGGTTAACTGTGATATGGGAGAAATATCTTGTATGATAATGAATGCAATGATTTTCTTGTTTCCCTGACGTTTCTGCTAGTTTTTTGGAATGAGGGTTTTATTTAAGAATTGTTTAGATTCTATGATTAGTAGGGTATGGCAGACAATATATTGCCTCGGGCCTCTTGGCAACTTTCAAGGTTTACGTTAAAAAGCGAGTGAATGGAATGTTCCTGGAACTAGTTTGGTAACCTTTTTGATATTCTCTAACTACTGCCATCACACTGTGTGGTTAGCTAACATCTTATGTAGTTCCATTGATCACTTGATATTATAATTGTGGGGTTAGTTCAGGTAATCAGTTGATATTTTGTTAAAAGTTGGAAATGTGTTTACCAATTATTTCACTGTTATTCAATCTCTTATCAGACTTTTAGATGTAATTCATGTTGTTATTTTCCTAATCCATTTTGTTTATTTATTGTCATAGACTTCGTGAAAGGAAGGAATCTGTAACCATTTTGCTTTGTGGGACTAGTGGATGTGGAAAGTCAACTCTTTCATCTTTACTAGTATTACTTCTGCCCCCATTTAGGCATTGTTGTTTTTTTTTATCACTTTAAGTTGTTGAAGTCACATATGCTTTATTTTTCTTTGTATGTGATAATTAAAATATCTTCATCTGCATCTCATGGTCAAGTGAGAATATATGTGGAATTGATTCAAAGAAATCTAAAGTTTTTTTTTTGAATTCATGTGTTACTCAGGTTTAGAATTATAACCCTCTATCTTAATGTGCAGGCAAGCAGGCTTGGCATTACTACAGTTGTTTCTACGGACTCTATTCGACATATGATGAGGAGCTTCTTTGACGAAAAAGAAAACCCATTATTGTGGGCATCTACGTACCATGCTGGAGAGTTCCTAGATCCTGTAGCTGTAGCAAGAGCGAAGCAGAAGAAGAAAGAGAGAAAGTTTACTAAACCTTGGATTGGGCAGAGTAATTTTGCGTTGGCTAGGATGCTGCAAAAACCAGATGATGCACCTGGCAGTAACTCCTCTGAGGCCAGTCTGGGAGATCGAAACCATATAGAAGTAAATGATTTTAATTATAGAGGTGCTGAGTCCAATCTTGCCACTGAATTGGTTGGGCCTAAGGTATTGGCAATCGAGGGATATAAAGCACAAAGTGAACTGGTTATTGACAGTCTTGACAAACTAATCACATCCTGGGTAGAGCGCAAAGAATCAGTAGTGATTGAGGGTGTACATTTAAGTCTAAATTTTGTGGTAAATATCTTTTGACTTTCAATTGTGTTTTGTTTTTGTTTGTTGGGGGTGGGGGGGTTGGAGGAGGGGGGCGGTTGTGGTTTATGGGGTCAGAAAAAGAGGAGGTCTATATTTTTGCTCTTCCCACTAATTTTCAGGATCTTGGTAATTTGTGAATATCTCTCTCTTTTTCTCTTGATCTGTTTCCACATCTAGTTTTGTTGAATCATCTCATTAATTTCAGTATTACCCTAGCCTCATTGGGTTTATGTTAAACTAAAAGTTTAGTAGTCTTTTGCAAAGAAGTTGAGTTTCTCTCAATTGTTGATGATGGTTTTGTATTGGAGCTCAAAATGGATCGTCCTTGCACTAACTACGAACCAAGAGTAATTGGCTCCTTTTTTCTTTCTTATTTTAAATATTTTTTGTGGGAAATTTTGACCTTTTGACTGCTGAAAATGGTCAATGGGCAACCCTTGGTACAGCACTTATGTTGCTCTGTTGCAACCATCAAGTTGCATGTTCAATGCATAGAAACAGCCTATCCCCGAAGCGGGGTAAGATTATGTACATTTGCTCCTCCAAGACCAAGTAACATTTGCTCCTCCAAGACCAAGTAGCTGGATCCTTATGTCCTGGGATGTTCTTCTCTTTTTCTCTTTTTATTGTTGGACATTGGTCCTGATTGGGTAAATCCAGAAAGGAAAGCATTCTAGGTTTGCTTGACTCAGGTTCAAGTCTGAGGAGATAGAAATATCTTCAGCTATTGATTAATTGTCGTCCTATAGAATTTGATCATCCTTTTTCTGTCATTAAGGTGTGGAACTGAACTTAGAATTTTCTTCTTCATCAATTGGATATTCGGATGGTCGTTTGCAACCAGGATAATGCGTATGCATGTTTAGCATGGTTGATGATATCAGCATAAGTGTTAATTACAGGATCTTCACTGTCCAACTATGGATTGGTTGACAATAATTGAAATCATTTAAGCTGAAAGCCATGGTGCTAGTACCTAATGTAGCTATATCCACTCTATAGTATTTCTTCATGTGATAATTTTCTTTATATATGTAGTTAATCTATTATTAGTCAGTAAAATGGTGAGGTAGAAACTGTGACAGACTTGGCATAGACTCCTTACATTGTGTTACCTGCCTAGTTTTGTGGTCTAACACAATCATATGGCATGCTTGTTGGATCATTCCCTGTGTATTTTCAACTGTCAGTCTGTGTTGCTCCTGTCTTCTATTTTTTTTAGATGTTCTTTTACCCATTTAAAACTTGGACTGGCTAAAATTTGAAAATGCAGATAGGGGAACTGACTCCTATATTACTCCGAGTACCAGATGGACTACCCTGGGGTGGATTTGAGTTGGCATTGAGCACAATGACCATTGGAGTGCCACCTTGTTATCATTATTTTATTATTGTAGATCTTTAAAGGTCTGAATCTCCTAGCGGCCTGGTTGATTATACTTGGGCTTGTCATAAACCAAGTTCAAGTTGCCTACTTTCTTCTTCTTTTTGTTCCTTCCAGCATTAGTTTGTTGTAATTAGGTCCTGATTTCTTTCTTTCCCATTTTTTCTTTTACAGATTGGGCTTATGAAGAAGCATCCTTCCATAATTCCTTTCCTTATATACATTTCAGATGAGGAGAAGCACATGGAACGCTTTGCTATTCGAGCAAAGTATATGACCCTGGAACCTTCGAAAAATAAGTACACGAAATACATCAGCAATATACGTACAATACAAGACTACTTACGCAAAAGAGCTGACAAGCACTTGATTCCGAAGGTAAACAACACCAATGTTGATCGAAGTGTAGCATCTATACACTCAACAATATTTGGCTGTTTGCGAAAGAGGCAGATGGGGGTTCCTTTTTATGATGTAGCCACAAACACTGCCAAAATGGTTAGTGATGAATACCGCAAGCACTGTGAAGCAAATTCCATCAGTTCAAAAGGAATGTTCCGTTTGATTCACAGACAGGGATCGATACGGCGTTACATGGCTATAGTCAATTCTGATGGATCAGTTGCTCGAGCGTGGCCGTTTCAGCGGACAGATATGAGCAGAAAGATCAATCCATCAGATGCTAGTCACAGTGAGGTTGGGAGCCCAATCTATGGTCCTGTCCAAGTTCGTGAAGCTGAGCCTGTCAATTTACAGTTTGGTCATTTTGGGGTAGGTTCTTGGCCAAATAGCACAGAGAGTACAAGCTACATGAGCAGCATATATGATTCTAAACTGGATGGGGATGAAGGGTTTTCTTCTTCCTCGAGTTCACCATTGCACCATGAGGGTCATGCAAAAGAGGTATGTCTTGCTTCTTTTCGAAGAGTAGATACAGATAATGACACAATATTTTAGAAACGTTTCCTCTAATGATTGGAATGGCTCCGGAACAACCTCTCTTCAAAAGCAACAGTAAAAAGGGGAAGAAGAAGACAAACAAGCACACATGCACCCAAAACAGGCGCTCACTATGGATGCTTCAAGAGGCTAGCCAGATAAATGTATTTGGTTTAATGAATATCTGATGCTATGCTTGTGAACAGTTTGCAAACTCTATGACGACTGAAGGTGGAGGGAGTGTGGCTCGCAACAATGTATACGAACATGACATAGAATAGGCTACTTTATGTGTTCTTCAATGTTTAACTAATTTTCCATTTATGCTTTCATTTTCCTACATGTGAGCTGGGGGTTCCTATTTTCACCTAACGCTCTCATGTTCTGTTCAGCTCACTGAAGCAGTTCCAGCATCTGAAAGTGAGGATGAGGCTTTTCAAGAGGAAGATGGTTCTAGTGATGCAACTGGAGAGTATGGTGATGAGGTACAAACAAACCACATTGATGTTTCTGATACTTCATTGCCTCTGAAATAGATACTGTAGCTAAACAAGCATCGAAAACTTCATATGGAACATTTTCTATTTCCAACCCTTTCCCCCCCCCCCTTCCAGATGGGAGGTTCGGTTGCTGAGTCGTCAACAAAATCAGATGATGAGTACGAGATGGATTGGAAGGATGGAATGTTTTGGGATGACACTGCAAGCATGGAAATGCAGGATCATACTACGAACAATCTTGATGGTTCTCCTGGACAGAATAAGCTCTCAAAAAGCAACTCCATGAGACCACTGGGAAGAAGACCAACTCATGAAACCCGGCTCTATAACCGTCGTGTCAATAGCCTTCCTATTCGAAGAGTTCGTTCCAGCAAGCTTAAGAATGTGAATGCCCATACTAATCTTCAAACGCATGAAGAATTGGATTCAGTCCTGGAGGGAGATGATTGATGAAAACTCTTTAACACAACTTCACATTTCTATACTAGCTATTCAATTATATCTTCACATTTCATCACTAATCTTAAATATTGTAGGACCTCAAAATTGCCTTTGCTGTTCTACATGATCAGCATAATGGAATTTCACATAATTTATCATTCTTTCAAATATTTATTGTAAGAAAACAATTTTGGACAAAAACAATAATTATTCAAGCTTTGGCTCTTTTTTTTTTTTTTTTTTTTTTTTTTATAATGGGCTATGGAACAACTTTTGTCGTTTTGTTGCTTTTTTTTTTTTTGGTAACATGTCGTTCTTTGGCTCTTAGGACATTGAAAAATGCCAAAATTTTTTTTTTGGTAAAATGAGTCTTTTCAAAATATTTGGTAAAGTTTTTTTGTAAAACAATTCTGACTTGTTTCGTTGTTCTCAAAAATGAAAAGTACGTATCAAAATTATGCACAAAGAGTTCATTCTTAATTTTATTCACACAACTTTTAATTCATTTCCGCCTTTGTGGGTGAGTCTCTCTTCCTATAAGTTATGATATAAGTCAAGAAAACATAGCTAAAATCGTTCTTAAGGACAACACTTGCCAAGCGCCAATTTGTTCCACATGCATTCTCAAGTGTCCTCAACTTAAATTTTACTCAGACCACTGTTCTTTGAATAAAACGCTAAAACACAATTCTCACAAAGAATGCTATTTTCAGAAAAGACCATTATTAAACGCGCATTAAGAGACTCTTGTGGCTCTTAGAGTTGATGTTGTCCTAGTTAATGGAAATACATGCACAAACGTTGGAATTTTTTGTACTTTTGCTTCATGGCATTCCTCATGCGTTTCCTTTTCTAAGAAGTCTATTTTACGATTTCCAACATTGCATGTTGCTTTACTACTTGGCAAAATCCTGTTATTGGTCAATGTAGAGTTGCTCTAGCGATAAGACCCAGACCTCTCTTAGTGAAGAGGTTGTGGGTTCAACTTTCGTAGAATTGTCTCCCTTGAGGATGTAGTGGAGGTGTGCACAAACTGGTTTAAATGAAACTCGGTTAAAAAAAAAAAAAAAAATCCTATTACTGGTTTTAAGGTACGGTTGGACCAGGACCCGGACCGGCCAGGTCCAGGTGGACGAGGAACAATCTTAAGACCTCGGCGAACAAACCCAAAATTGAATCTCCGAGGCTCGTTGGCGATTGTTCTGCGTGTCAACTGTCAAACGTACGCTAGCCATTCTTAGTTTGCGAAGGGGCAGGGAAAATGGCTAGGTTGGTCAAGCTCTTCAATCGAAATTATAGAGCTTCGCGAGATGGGGAGCTGCTTCGGGCTTTGCAGTCAGAAATCAAGTACGAGGAATCTTCGAATCCATTCCAGGTGATCCAAGGTTCACCACCCACGCATTTCGAATTGAAATATTTTTTCTCTATTCTTACTGCTGAATGTTTCTGAGCTTTTCTGTTTAGTAAAACTTAAGTTATGTAGAGCTTCTATTAACGAATCATTAATGGGTTGATTTTTCCCTTCTATTTTTTAACGATAAATGATGCTGTAACTTCTTGTTAGGAGTTCGTCCTTCCTAAACAAAACTGGTTTCACCTGTATAAACCACAATTTAATATGATTTTACTCAATGAATTATGACGACTTTGGGCATACCAATTTATCAGAGCAGTTTCCTCAACCAACAACTTTTAGAGTTGAATTGAATGTGATGTAATGATTTTCTTGTATATAGTTCAACAAACTATAAAATGAAAGATAGCATCTTGTTGCATTGTAAAGATAGCATCTTGTTGCATTATATTTGTGTCGAAACTCCCAAGATTGTAGACCGCACCAAGTTGGTTTGCTCTAGTCTGAACTGATTGAATCACTGCTAACTTGCGAACGACCTAAAGAAAGAACAGAGTTAGAAACGGAGCCGATCGAGTTGATCAGCGATCCGCCTCCGATGATCAAGTCAGTGGAGTTTGGGACGAATCAGATCTAGAGCTCCCGAGAACCCTAGGTTTGAAAGAACAGAAGGTAGGGAAATTGCCAGACTAGCTTCAATCGTTCCTCAAAATGATGTACCTTTTCCTTTGTCTCTTTCCTATTTATAGTTTTTACCTTTTGTTGAGACCTCATCTGATAGTTGTCAGTGGAGTTTGGGACGAATTAGATCTAGAGCTCCCGAGAACCCTAGGTTTGAAAGAACAGAAGGCAGGGAAATTGCAGACTGGCTTCAATGGTTCCTCAAAATGATGTACCTTTGCCTTCGTCTCTTTCCTATTTATAGTTTTTACCTTTTGTCGAGACCTCATCTGGACTATCAAATGTTTATTTCCGGATTGACGTCCATGATTAACTTCTAGTAATTCACAGTTCGACTTCGCATCGTTCTTAGACCATTGGTCGATCCTGTACGAACCGGTAATGGGTGTTTTACCTACAACACATTATAAAGATAACATCTTGTTTTAGCTATTCTCAGATTCAAGATCTGCCATTTTGTGTACTAAACATTTACAAATGATGTAGTATTACATGGTGTACTAATTTTTCATGTCCTTATATGAAAATTCACCGTATTTGGGAACGATATTGCAATGGCTGCCCTAATGTGGGACCGCTTGGTGATGATCCAGGCAAATACCAGTTTATTGTCGAATATGGTTCAAACAAACCATGTTCTTTGGGATGTTGTTCCAACTCAGGAATCAAATCCCCACACCCATCTTTCATGATGCATGGCAGTTCTTCTTCTATTAGCAAATCCTTTCCCTCAGCAAAAACTTTTGAGGATGAGCAACAGCGAAAGCATATGTGGAAGGAAGATTACTCCTCCCAATATCATCCCTTTAGATGGACATCGAGTTGAAAATACTTCTCTGGAAGCTACTCTTAATTGGCAAGTTGAAAATGCACTTGTTCAAAATCAATATTTGCAAAAGCTTGTCCTCTTATCAAGAAAATACCTCTATGCAGCTCCATAGATCAATATTGATCTCCGATATCTGAAGAACAAACTGGAACAATTACACAATGAGCTTATGCAGCTCGTCATGAATCCCAATGTATAGGCAGTCTCTTCAACCATGGCCACCAAAGAAAAGGAGAAAAATTTTATGAATCTCAGTTTCAGTTCAAACAACAACAGTTGAAAAAACTGCAGGGTATAAGTTCAGCAAGTTCAGCTCCAATTCCAACTGTCACATCCAGCCCAAATACACCTAGCCTATACCCTATCTGGGTTACCCGGGGGAGTGATCCACAGCCCAAAAGATCAAGTTTAGGAACGATCATATCCATTTAGCACAATAACATAATCAAAAGCAAGAACAAATCATTGTATTCAAATATTTTACTAATAAATGTCAAGAAGAATCTCAGAAGGATCACTAAAGAATATTAGAGTGCGGAATAACAAGATACTAAATCAAAAGACAACTGTAGAGTATAGCGGAAATATACCCCACAACATATGCGGAAGGTAGATCGAAATCTAAAGCAAGCTCTAAGCTAATATAAGTAAAATAAAAGTCTAGAAGAAACAAGAGAATCTAATCCACATCTTCAGTCGGCTTTTCTTCTTCTTCAGTCTTTATCTTCTTCGTTTTAGGGTCATGCTCTTGAAGCTTCAGATAAGCATCTAGCGCACGATCCCATCGACGAATAAGACGATGCCGGCTGCCATCAATAGGAGCCATCAATGTAGTCCAAATCCAAGTGTTGGCTGCCTCGCTGTTCATTATCTTGTCCAAGGACTTTTGGAGCTGAACCATATAAGGAAAGGTTCTCCGTACTGGGGCATGGGTTCTTTTTCGTACCTGCATTGTCATCTAAAAATAAGTCTCCCGAAGGGTAAGCTCAAAAGAACTTAGCAAGTAAACCAAACACAATAAGCATCTTCACATGTATTCACAAGCAAACATATATGCAATGATATGAAATAATATATGCAAATATGCTTCTAACTCTATATATGTATGCTAGTCTCTATTGGCAGACATGCTTTAAGTTATAGCACCATACTTCTTTGGGTAGGTCTCAATTCACTCATCTTCGGTTGGCAAAGGGTCCTTCATCCATCTTGGACAATCCATGGTTGGGGTTAAGTCACCACTCTTTCACATCACCATTGGTCTAAGTACTGGCGCATGTCAGGGTTAAGCCTAGCCCAATGCAAGTCATCTACTTAGTTAAATCAACTCAGTTCCAGATACATCCATTCCTCCCCTCTCGGGATCCTTTCCGGTATCCTTCACACTAGAGTCAGCGTATCCGACTCTCTCAAATACGGACTCATCAACCCTATAGGTCATCCACATATACTAAACGGGAAGCTCTCATGTCCTCTCACGGGTTGGTTACCGGTCTTGAGCGCCCATGAGCCCAAGTCTATCCATATGCAACCTTTCCCATAAATGGCCCCCACAATGTGATTTATGTCCCCTCATGGGTTGGTTACCGGTCTTGAGCTCCCATGAATCCCCATTGCTGCCACGGGTTGTTCGGTCTCAATACCCTTCCGAATCGGGTCTGATATAACAGGGGTATTCCTAGCCAAACGCTGCTAGACCAATCCTAGGTATGTCAACCAGTAGTTAGGGAAAGAGTCAAGGGGCACCATAGGAAAGCATCCCATACCACTTCCATTGATGTCCAAAGACAGAAACGCCAATAGGGCATTCCCCATTCCACAACTACGACCTAGGCATCCACATCACATCATGATTTCATACAAGTCATATTCACATCCATATCCACATTATAGTCCATAACACATACTCATAATCAATAATCAATTCTAATATGAAATTAACAATGTGGACAAGCTACTGTAGTTGCAGAAGTATCATGATGTAAAGGAAACCAAACAACAGTAGTTAAATCATGTATTCATGTCATAATACATAAAGACATGTAAATAGGCATATTGTGAGTTGGAATACTCACCTCGTAATCCGAACTTATAGTCTTCAAATACGAGATCAGAGAACAGATCCAAAATCACCTAAACAAGCTTGACAAAACATGTATAGGTCATAAGAAGCAATTCCAAAATAGATTGGAGTCAAAACGGATAAAAAACGGAGTTGCTGTCAGTGCGGGTTGATTGGCTGGGTTGACTGGTTCAGTCGACCAAGGCAATCTGCCCAAGAGTAATCCGAATCCAAAAATAGTATTTTGATCCGAAACCTATTCTATACAATCCGGAATGCTATGAAACTTGGAGAGAATGTCTAACACAGTAGTCTAAGACTATCTAGCATATTTTAGACATCAAACAACGATTAAAACCATTACTTACTAATTTGAAATCATACTTTCTAATTTGGTAGAAAACATAGTTTTCATTGAAAACATGCTATGAATGAAAAAGATGAACTAGAGATGATGAAATCTCATTCTACTATATGAACATAGTAAATCAAGAGTAAGAATGATCATATTGATGCATCTAATATGCTAGAAGAAATCAAAATAAGAACATGATCATAGTTTAAGAAGAAATCATGAAAATCATGTTGAGAATGAATATGAAATCATAGCATATAGAATGAGAAGAGATTGTAGAAGATATGATTACAGAGATGCAATATCTTCCTTATAATCTCAGATCAGAGAAGAGAAAGATCATGGAAAGAATGAATCAATATCATGGAAATAAGATTACTAACCTTTGATTGAAGAACAAGAGAGAGAAAGTTTGAGAGTTGAATGTAGATCTTCTTCCACACCAAAGGAGGCTTGGAGATGAGTTCCCTTCGTTCTCTAGGTGTTTTGGAGGCTAGGGATACTAAAAACACGAAGTCTTATGGTATATATAGCAATATAATCCTATTTAGAAGATTCTGCCCGAATTCAGCATCCTTGGGTTGATTGGCTGGGTAGACTGACCCACTTGACCCAAGCAGTCAGCAAAGCCTAAGTCAGGGAAATGAGGGCCTTTCTCTTATCGGAATCGAACGAAACTTTAAGCACATAAACTACAACTTACCTAGCATAGGAAAATGGCTTCGAATCATATCTAACCAAGCTCTAGGGTCATCAACTAATCTTCTCTTCATCAAGGCGTAGTAGTCTCTTTTTTAGATCAAATAAGGTCTTCAAGTATGGGGCATCATTGTCTAACTCCATGGGTTCGGAGTCGAACACCATGTCTTCTACTGCTATGGCCCATAGTTGACTTTCACTTCTCATCGGGCCTTCAGGTCTACACTAAGGGAGAGGTCCGACTTGACTTCCTAGGACCTTCTAAACATATCAACACTATACTCAAGGTCCAACTTCAAGGTCGAACATCAAACAAGTTCTTCTTCATCCAAAACAAATAGGGTGTCTAATTTAGGTTTTGGGCTGGATTTCACACCAACAGTCCCTCAGTACATGCCCAAGAAGGTAACTACACCTTTCCAATATGTTCCACCATCTCCAGTACCGGCTTATCCATCTTTTGATCTCTTGCGGGAATTTGCCAACAATCTTCCCCAGCTCTAGTTCCTTCCCTTTCAAGTTTCCCCACTCCTTCTTTTGAAAGAGAATTTCCTACATACCTCTTACTAGATGTCTGTGAACAACAGCGTCATCTAGCCAAAAGAAAACCTCCACCACTAGCTCCTACTCCTCCTTCGTGTGGATCTTTGGAACCCCCACGTAACCCCAATGTCTTAACTTCATTCCTCCAAACCCTTGTCCAGTCTCCGACACCTATGGTTCTTTCGGCAAAACCTGTTTCCTTTGTTTTATCTGGAACTGAGTCGGACACATCTGAGGACTCTGTCTTAGAACATCTGTTCTTTGCCAACCCAGAAGGCACATCGGATGCTCCCATTATTGATAACCCTATTCCAGAAGAACAGATGCCAATCCCTCAGCAAGTACCATTTACACTCCTTTTGGAAACCATGAACCTAAGCACTTCTTTACCTTGGATGATATTCCTGTCACAGAATGGCCCTCTCGTTTTCAAGAATTTCATGCCTGGCTTATTGCAGAACGATTACATGAAGGTTCTTCGATAGCACTTGCTATTTGTAAATTTTTGACTCGCACTACCGGTGCATTACGAGAATGGTATCTTGGTCTTGGTGCTTATAGACAGTTACAATGGGCTCAGTTACCTTTGTCACAATTCATCTATGCTTTATATAGTCAATTTCTTGGTGATGTTGCTGAACGTAATGTTCAAGAAAGAGAAGACTTCCTCAAAATGAAGTGCTGTTTCATGGATAGAAAAGATCTTCAGAAACATTACAAGCGTATGCTACCGAAGTTTTTTGTCCTTGGCGGCCTTGATGATCGAAACCTAAAGCAAGTCTTTGTTAATTCCTTTCTTGAACCACTGGGAACTGATGCTCTCAAAGATCTTGCAGCCAAAGGTCAAACTATTGATTCCACTTCTGTTGGTCAGCTTTATCAGGCCATTTTTTGGACAAATTTTGCCGATAGCATACATTTTTGCAGCAATGGGAAAAAACTCAAGTTAAATTGGGAACTTCTTGCAATACATCTCACTTTCAGATCAAGTGCAAAGATTCTAATTGTACTTGCCCCACTAAGAAGAAGTCCCATTTCAAGAAGATTATCACAGAGCCTTCCAAGCATGCCAAGTACAGATCAAAGAAAGACAAGTCTGGTTTTAGGAGAAAGTCCTGCAAACATTGGAAGTTCCTTCGATAGAAAAAATTCCGTGGAAAAACCACTGACAAATGTTATGTCTGCGGGTCGAAAGGCCATTTTGCAAAAAATTGTCCCAAAAAAGATCTCAAGAAAAAGAAGGAAAAGCTTGTTCAAATGGCTCATCAGCTTCTTCTCAATTCTTCATCATTCGATGATATTGATGTTGATGTTGAATCTCTTTATAGTCTATGTGATGAAGAAGATGAAGCCACTCTCTTCATGCTTGATGTCCCAAACGACCAGTCTGAACTCGAGAGTTTTACCTCTGAGGATGATGCTATAGAAGGTCTCCTGTATCAGGTAATAGTTCCAGATGATCCACCTTCCCTTCCCTCCTTCAGAACAACCTGTAAATCCAATTCTGTCATCCTCCCTTTAGCTCCTGTAACTATTCAAGAGATAGCATGGACCAGACCAATTAAGGTCATTGCCTATTTTGATACTGGTGCTTCTTTTACCATGCTTTCTCCTGATATTCTCTCTTTTGATTCTTGGAAACCTTGCCATCAACCCCTTTTAGCCGCAAATGGAGAATCATTTTCCGTAAATCTGATCACCAAAAACCCCATAAAAATCCAGCTTTTCCCCACCCTTATCCTTCACCACACTGTGTTGGGTTCTCACCTTCCTGGTAAGGATCTCCTTATTGGATTTGATCTCCTTAACAAGTTATCCTCCCTCAGGTGGGGCCAATCAGGCCTTACTTACAAGAAACACTTCTTGCCTTGGACCACTATACCTCGACTTTTTCTTACACTCCCCTTGGAAGACCTTCGCCAACAGTTCCTATGTGATTGTTGCGCATCTAATCACACAAAATTCCTCCAAAAGTGTGATCATCCCCTTTGGCGTAATCTTGCATTCTTTATTCGCCTCCCTTTCAAAAAGAATGAAGATGTTAATCCAACAAAAGCCAGTCATTCAGGAATGAATCCTACCCATCTTGCTATGGCTCGGCAAGAGATACAACAGTTATTAGCCCAGCAGTTAGTTGAACCAGCTGCCTCTCAATGGGCTTGTGAAGCATTTTATGTGAACAAGAGAGCAGAACAAGTTCGTGGCAAACTTCGTCTTGTGATCAATTATCAGCCTCTCAATGCTTTTCTTGCAGATGACAAATTTCCTTTCCCCCATAGGCCAACACTCTTGGCACAACTCTCTACTGCTCGGATTTTCAGTAAATTTGACTTAAAGGCAGGGTTCTGGCAGCCATGGTGGGAGATCTCGCCACTCCAAAATAGCGAGATCTCGACCGAGATGGCGAGATCTCGGTCGAGATCTACCAAAATTTTGGCGTAATCTCGGTGGCCCATCTCGGTGGGTTTTAGGGCCCCGGTTGGGCTGAAATTTGGTATTTAGCCTATTTAAGGCCTTTTGAACACATTGGTGGCCTTAGATTTGTGAGAAAATAACCCTAAGTATGTCTTCTAAGTCGACCCTATGTGTAAAATCAAAGTGTTGTGAAATGCAAGGTTAGACAACATGTGTAATGTAGAGATATCAAGTAATTCATGTTATCAACTATAAAGTATCAAATACATTACACATCAAACTATCAAAGAACTTAAATGTCTTCAAAATTTTATAACTATAAGAAGTTTTAGACTTCTAAGTCTAAGTCATAAATCATAATCCATAAGTTCACAATCACAAGAGTATGTGAGTAATAAGATTACAAGACTAGAGAAGACAGCAAGAGTATCACTCAACATTTTGTATCAACTGATTCTGGACGGTGGCCACAATGACTCCTAAGTAAACTCATCACTATAGTATGTCATATATCGGTTTAAATGTCACATTAAATTGGTTTCCATGAAAGTGTAGATCAAAGCTTGTGGATCAACATATATTTACATTAGATTTACACACCCATTGTAAAACATTTTATTTGGAAATAAAAAATTCAAATTTGGGAGAAAATCTTACCTTTGTTGAAAATCTAGTTGAAATAAGCTTGAATGATGACAATTTGATGTTGTAGATGTCTTAAAGATATTTAGAAGTTGAATCCCCAACAAATACCGGCCAAAAATCAAGTTTTTGAAGTTTTTATGGTTGCAGCGAGAGAGAGGCGAGATCTCGGCGAGATGTGGCGAGATCTCCCATCTCGCAGATCTCGCCTCTCCTCTTGTCTCGCTATCTCAAAATAGCGAGATATCTCGCGAGATCTCCCACCATGCTGGCAGCTTGGTATCCATCCTGAAGAACGTCACAAAACAACATTCTGCATTCCAAGACACCATCTTCAATGGACGGTCTTGCCTTTTGGACTCAAGACAGCTCATTCTCTATTTCAGAAGGCCATGTTAAAATTATATGCCTCTCTTGAAAGCCAAGCCTTGATTTATATTGATGACATTCTTCTGTTCTCGGACACCTTGGAAGAACATCAACAGTTGTTAGAGAAATTCTACCATATTACCAAGGAAGCAAGAGTCATGTTATCCCCCACAAAGTTCACCTTGGCAACCTCCTCCGTTGATTTTCTTGGAGTCACAATCAGAAATGGTTCATATTCCCTCCAACCTCATATTGGCAAGTCTCTTTTGGATTTCCCAGATACACTCACCCACTCTCAGCTCCACAAGTTTCTTGGAATTGTCAATTACATGACAGAATTCATCCCCTGGAAAGCAAAGTACACACAGTTGTTGTACGGACAATTCAAGAAAAATGCCCCTCCTTGGACAGATCAACACACTGCAGCAGTCAAGACAATCAAACAGATTGCTCAAAATCTGCCTCCCTTAGCAATTCCTTCCACAGGTACTCGGATTATCCAAACCGATGCCAGTGATAAATTATGGGCTGCAGTCCTCCTAGAGGCTAGAGGACATTCATGGCAAAAGACAAATTTGTGGTTATAAAAGTGGTGTCTTTACTCCAGCAGAACAATCCTATCACATCACCTTCAAAGATTTTGGAATGCTTGAGTGACAGGTTTTGTTCTATTGCATACTTATTACTGATTTTACCCCTGCCCTTCGCCATTCACCTCCACCAACTTCAGTGTATTGTCCCTACGCAGCAACCTATCTGTAGCTACTGCACACCATGCCTTTGTTCCCCTGGGCTGTGATTTCTGATTAATAGAACCAACCAAATCTGTCGGTTGTTTTATTGCATGTCTTTCCCTCTCCATGCCAGATCATCACCCAACCATTGGTGTTCCTTTTGCCTATAACCCCCCAAGTAACCATCCTTCTCTTGGTATAGCACATCCCAGCAGCCCAACCCACTTTGCCTGTCCTGTTTGCCCACCCAACAGACCCCTCCCAATTTTTTATTCACCCCCCAAACCTTCTTCTTTTTCTTGATGGTGGCAAAAGGGTAGGGGTTTAGTGCATCAAATCTGTAGTTTAGCTGTGGGCTTCAAGTATTTCACAGAAAGTAGTGTTGCATATTGTATCCAAATTCCATGGGATTCTTTACGCAATTACGTGAAAGAGATTTAGTGTGAAAACTGATTACTGGAGTCGATCATTCATTATAGCCAGAAAAGGAAAACACCTCTGTCGATTGGTAAACCATGGTTGATAGAGCTTCAGGTGACAATATGGAAAGGTTATTTAAATGGTGCAATGGTGATTCCAACTCGATATACTGATAATGTTCTTTTCCTTTCCGAAAGATTTTCACTAGAACAACCCCATCTACCACCACTGTTTCAGCCGTTGTTAGGCAGAATTGTAGCTCACTATTTTAAGATTCGGAAATCAGGTTATGTCAGGAACAACTATCATAAAATAAATTTGAGGTTTGTTGGAAGATGAAAGAAAACTGAGATTTATTCACTTCAATATTTATCATGATTTGAGATGTTCGGGGCAAAATCTCCAACAGTCCTTTTCTCAAATATTACCTAATTTGAAAGCATAGACGGGTTGGGGCTCGGGAGTTGGAGGAAATGAAGTTGAAAGAGGCTGCAGGACATGGAAGAGATGGAGGGAATGAGGTAGGGGATGTGAATGTGATAGGAGGGGGAATGCACGGTCTGATAGGAAGTAAGATGGGTTGAGAGGGGTAAATGTGAAAATTTACTCATTTTGGAGTTACAGTAATCCAATTAAGGTACCCTGGACGCCACTTGTCAAACTTAAGGTACCTCAAAAGTCCTTTTTATGTAGGGCACCTCAGCAGTAATTTTACTCCACACAGCCCCCACCCCTCCAAAAAAGGAAAAAATAAAAAATAGGGCTCATCCCTGTCTTGCTATTGGATATGGTATTCCAGTAATGGTCACTGAATTTGCAACTAGTTTTGCCTTGAGCATTAGTTATTTGGGAACTGCAGACACAGCTTGGGCACTTTTCCTTGATATTAGACTTCCATGTGCCAATGTGGAAATAAACACAGCAGCCTCCTGTTAGAACTTATTTTTCCAAATTTTATCTAAACTAAGTTATTCTCAAAAGATTGTTTTGTGGAATATGGTTTCCAATGATAAGTGTATCTTTTTACTCCCCTCCACCTAAAATTACACTGAAATCTATCTAAAAATTACGTCCACTTAAATGCCTTTTAGCGAGCTTGTCATATATGAAGCATCTTCTAAGAAGAAAGCCCAGACACGAGCACACCGACGGGAAAGCAAACCAAACTAGGGAAGGAAACGATGCGAGAAGAGTCCATGTATCGGGTTACAGGATTAGATGAAGAGTCAATACATCATGTAGAGCAAACACAGGACGAAGAGTCCTATTGAACGGGTACTGAAGAGTCCATTCGAATTGGGATGACGAGGAACAAAGCATAAATAGGGGGAAGGAAGAGAGAAGAGACATGTTGAGATAATAGAGAGAAGTATGTGAGAGCCATTACGAGGAACACCCGGTAGATAAGCTATTCAACATCAAAGCCTTCCGAGTATCCACCTTGTAAGAACCTCATCGGACCTAACAAAGGTATCGAGCAGCGACCGGGAGGTGAAGCACCGTCCGGTGATGGAAAAGCGCAGAGTGGAAGAAGCGAGCAACCGGCAACACCAAAGAGTGTGAGTATTGGCTCGGAAAGCTCCGAGCAGGATGGCGATGCACGAGGGATACGCAAGGTCGCGGAAGTTGGATTGGGAAGTAGAGCCCGCAGAGAGGGTGATGACCGGGAGAGGGTGGACGGAAAACAACCAGAAGAAGAGGGAGCAACGGGGCGAGATGGGAGACCAGCACACCGACGGAAAGGCTGCCGAATGAAATCGCCGAAAGAGACAAACGAGTAATGCGGGGGAGGCCAAGGAGAAGAGAGAGAAGAGAAGAGAGAAACGGTGAAACCACCGGATAATCCCAACGAAGGAAGATGTCGCCGATCACCGGGCAAGAAACGAGGACGAAGCGCGAGAGGCCACACGGAAACCAGCAAGTGATGGGAGAGCGCGCGAGGAGAGGAAGACGAAATGGAGAAAGGGGGGGGCGGCACCCAAACCGGCGTGGGGCCAACCCCAGAGCCAAAGAGGAGGGCCTCAACAGAGCGCCAAACAAGGCCCAAACAACCCAACACAAAGGGGCCCAGACCCCCAAAGAAACCCCGGGCAAGCCCACCCAAAACCCGGAGAAGAGACAGACACCGAGGACAAGGAAACGGGAGGGAGTATATAACCCAGACACGAGCACACCCGGGAAAGCAAACCAAACAGGGAAGGAAACGAGGCGATAAGAGTCCATGTATCGGGTTACTAGGATAGATGAAGAGTCAATTACACAGAGAGTCAAACATCGGTACTTAAGAGTCCATTCGAATTCAGGTTACTTTGAAGAGTCCATCGAATTGGGATGATTCTGTTAATTACGTAGGAACAAATGCTATAAATAGGGGGAAGGAAGAGTGAAGAGACATGTTTTGAGTATATGAGAGAAGTTTTGTGGAGCCTTGCTCTTGGGTAGCCGTGGATCACCTACTGCTGGTAGATTATATTGTTTCTTTTCAACTTTTATTCAAAGTCTCGTTTTTCTTCTTGAGTTATTCCACCTTGTTAAGTAACCTCATTCAGGTACCTAACAGATTACCTTGGTAATTTTCAGAAGATTGCAACTACCAAATTACTTTGACGACCACAGAAAACTTTCTTTTTTATTGAAACTACAGAGTGATTCTATGTCTATTTTCCTAACTTTGGCATCCTGCAGGGGCATCAAGCAGGTTCTTTGGGGGAGTTTGTTTTGGATTGGGACAACCTTCAATCCAAAGATGTGGTTTTGAG
The DNA here is from genome assembly GCF_041222555.1 of Hakea prostrata. Lineage (NCBI taxonomy): Eukaryota > Viridiplantae > Streptophyta > Magnoliopsida > Proteales > Proteaceae > Hakea > Hakea prostrata. The sequence goes on along the minus strand of NC_142609.1, from coordinate 14,542,514 downwards.
AAAAAGATTTGATTCTGGAGAAGAGATCGCTATTTCAGCTATGCTGGGTCCTGAAGCTGCTGTAGAAGAGAGTTTGTTGCCCAGGAAAGTTTTGATGAAGATATGCATAAAAAAGCCAGGCCTGAGCCCTATGTTGCAGTTTGATTGTGCTACTTCTAGTACTGGTCATAATGGATCTGATTTCTGTATTCATAACGCTTATTACCGCCAATCATTGAGTTGTTCAGAAGCTTCGGAATACAAAGGCTCTTCATATAGGTTAAGTTTCCAACTTATCATCTCCTGCTTTTGGGCTCCTTAACACTAGATTCTGGAGTTCCTTTTCTCTGTCTTCTGCCGCAGGCACTTGGGGGGGGGGGTTTGGTGATGTGAACCCATCAATTCTAGGTTAGGATTTCTAGGATAGTTTCCCTAAAATTAAGGGTTCATCCAGAACCTTCTTGCAAATTTATGGGATGATGTAAGGAACCATGGGTGCTTCTAAGACTATTATGGGAATAAAGGGGGCAACCTAAAATTATATGGGAAAACTCTATTATCACAAAGCAGATGGGTTGGGATAATTTTGGGGAAAAGGAAAAATCTGGGATGGTTTTGAGATATCCAAAATCACCCAATGGTTGAGCAGAATTAGATAATCTGGACCACTATGGGGTTGGTTCTTGGAGATCTTGGAAAAGGAACCTCTGGCAATCTTTCAAGTCTCTCTCTCTCTCCTTTTTTTTTTTTTTTTTTCTGTTTTCTTCTGGCTGCCGCAAGTCAGAGGAGGGGAGGGAAGAGAGCTGAGAGAGAGGGGAGGGTGTGGGGGCTATTGCAAAGGCTGGGGAGGGGGGGGGGGGGGGAATTGCTGCTGCTGTGATGCGGCAGCAAGGGGGAGGGGCCTAGGGTGGTGTACAGAATAGGGGAGGGGAAAGTGATGGCCTGCAGGGGTCTAGGGGAGGTGGGAGAGGGTAGGTATTGCTGTAACTGCAGGGGAATGGGAAGGGGAAGGCTGCGATGGTAGGGGAGGGGTCTTCTAGGGCTTGCTATAGGATTGGGAGGTGGGGATGTTGTACTTGTTAAGGCTGCTGTTGACTGTTAATGTTTGCTGGAATTGGAAGAAGCTGCTGGAATTGTTGAAGAAGAGTGCTAGACAGTGATGCTGATCATTGAAGAAGAAAGCTTTTTCTCAAAATCCACCATGGCCCCCTCAATAGGAACCACGATCCTCAAAAACAATTGTCTTATTCACATAATCAGATTTAACTTGCAGAGAAACAGTAGGCTCTAAAAGACCTTAACTCTAGGTGGGATTACTTTGTAGATTAGGATCCCACCACCTTAATGATTGATCATAACTATTAAAATAAAAATTAAAAGATCTAATGGACCTAATTGATACATGCTGAATAAAAGCTTAAGTAACTTAAAATTCTAATCTAAAGGAACCTTACTTGGAAAAGGATTCCTTAGGACACTCAACTGCTAATGCAACCACTAACTCAAGACTTATAACAGAATTAAAACTGAATTTCTGGAATTAAGTTCCAGCAACTATATATACGGCCGAAAAATGGCCAAAATACCCTCCATATGGGTTCGGCCAGCCTAGCTAGTGAGGGTTCTTAGATGCATTTTGAGGGCACACACTTGGGGTTTTGGCCAAGATTAAAGGTTCTGGTTCACAACGTGGGGGGGGGGGGGTTGTTGATTTATTTGCAGCAATTTTTTGTTTTATGTCTATGCTTTACTTGGTTCTTTTCCATGCAATAAGTATGGCAAACCAAGGGTCAGATCCTGCCCTATCTTCTGCGGAAATGAAGGTAGGTCAACCAACTCAGCCCAAACCTCCAAATATGGGTTTCATAGTAGGGATTGGCTGGTTTGATATTTATGCTTGAAAGTGTGGGCAGAACAGGATTCTCTTGCTTACCTCAAGATGTTGTGTTAGGGCTTAGTTAAGTCAAAAAGCACAAAGGGAAAAAGATTTCAGAGCAAGCTGGCCTGATTCTGCATAACTAAGCTCTAATTTTACATAGGCTAAGGAACCAAACTAGTTGTAGACAGTATCAAATTTATAAAACGTAAACAGATGTGGGGGTTTTATGTTAGAAGACCTGTTGCCTTGCTGTTAACTCTGAGCGGTGATTCCATAGATGTCATTGCTTTTTGTTTATGAGAGAGATTTGGGGATGCTTCCTATTTTAATCTCTTCATCTGGAGGTGCATCAGTTGTTTATGTTTTATTGTGTTATTCTTCATTGATTTACTCATCACTGGTAGAGAGGGTTAAGAGAGTTCATTTCTATCTTTCTTGGTTTTTTAAATGCTCTTTCGATCCTCAAGATGGAAGTCGGTGAACTTTTAAGTAAGAACTGCATCCTCAGGGTGAATGCAAGATTTTGCAAAATCCGGATTCAGGATTTCAAGCTTGCACTTATAATTTGTTTGGCTTTCAGTTCATTCTTTAAGTATTTGTCAGAAGCACTAAGCAGAAGTGTTTAAGTACTTGTTCGTTAAAAGTAGTACAAGTACCTTGCTTCTTTTTTCTTTTCAGTATTTTGTTCCAGCTCCCATTATGAGAGAAACTGCAATTCATTATTGTGTGGAAGCTGATGAAACTTTTAAGTTGGAGTCTGAACAATAATTACAATAATGAGGTGAATCATCTTACTAGGGCTCCTAGAGGGCCTGACCTTTGTGAACTACTGACATGAGTACTTAACGTAAAGCTAAGATCAAAGATGACTTAGCCTCAATTAAACCAACAATTCAGAAAATTAGAAATAACAAAATAGAAACAGAAAGATAAGAGAATAAATAATGAGGATAGATGGATTTAGCTCTTGACAGCAAGTCTCCTTCAGCCCTAGGTGTTCAGCTCTCAACTGCAGGGTCCTCACCCTTCTTGTCTCTCAAGCAAGAGATAAGAAAGTAAACTTAAAGAAAAGCTTCAATTAGCAATTCATTAAAACTATGTGTGACTGAGAACAGCCAATTACATATATATATATATATATATATATATATATATATATATATATACATATATATAGAACAGAAAGTATAAGAAAAATAAGAAAGAAAAACAAAAAGTTGCTAATTAAAAAAGTAGAAACTACTTTGCTGAGTTCTTTGTCTAAGATTATCAGCAACAACAAAAATAGAAACTTCCTAATTCTGATTTTGCTAAGAGAAATTAGAAACTGAGAAAGTAACATATTTAGCCACTTCTAAAAAAGGTCTGTAGCTTTCAGTCTTGAGTTTGTAAATATCTTTGCGTGATCTATTATTGGGCCCCACAAAATCTTTTAATAATATTCCTTCAAGGCCAAAAAGTTCTATGACATTATTCATGTGAACAGTGTTATGGCATTTTTTTATTCCTTACAAGACTAGCTGGGCTGATTTGACCTGGTCCAATTGGTCCCTTGGAAGCTGGTTCCGAGAAGCTCTATATCAGTACTGGCTTCAGCATGAACATATAAAAATCTTTCAGCTAACCATTTCCATGTTGATTCAATATCAAATCTAGTGGCTTTTCTTGTTATCTCAATCTGGTGCTTCTCTCAACAAACTCTCTTGGTTTACTGCTCGAGCACCCAGATCATCAGTTAATTTCTAATCTTCTCTGATTCTGTATGTGCAGCTTGTTGGACCCTCAGTTACAGGACGCTTTCAAGGAATATCTGATCTCGAGGGGGATTGAAAAAGATTTGATAAACTTCCTCCTCTTACACGTGCATAAGAAAGAGCAAGGTCAATATGTGAATTGGTTGCAAAAGCTGAAAGCCATGGTGGCGAAAGATGCATGATCTATGTCTACACAAGTAGCACTGCAGGTTCTGGGTTTGGTCAGGATAAGTTTATTCTCACATTCATCTCCATTTTGCAGATTAAGAGTATATTCCATGTGAATCGGTTGTAATTTGAATTCAACAGGCAGTAGGGCCACTGAGAAAACAGTAAAGAGGAAAAACAACTCTATGAGCTTAAGTGAGAAAATACAAATTTTAAATTTCCTCTTTTCTGTAATTTTAACTTCTTGATTTAAATAAAATATTCATATTCAAGTGAACTTTGCATCGTTTCTTCTACCTCATGGTAACCCACACTTTAAAGAGTGATTGCTGTCAGAGAAGTGTTTTCTATCTACCTAGTACATAGGTTTCCTACAGAGTGCTGCCTTTGCTTTGATATCATATACATTGATAGGGAATTTTTTTTCCCGATATGGAATGCAGTTCATGGGGTACTAATTCTTTTAGTTCCTTCAGTCTGATCCTAATCATTCCTCTGTACTCCATGCTGGTGGATTCCAAAACCTCCGTCGCACATTTTCATAAAACTTAGAAATGACTTTCTCAAACTTATTGTCTATCAGAGGTCTTATATTAGCTTTAAGATCTAAACACATCCCTAGTATTCACAATTTATTTATTGCTCTCTCTCCCAAATCTTAAAAGAATATTGAAAGTCTGATTCATTTGCAAAATGTGGTTTAAATGTAGAGAAGTGTAAATAAATGCCTGTCAAAAATTCCAAGTTGATAGTCAAATGAATGAGGCTGTTGTTGGTGAAGTTTGATTAAAATAAGAAGTTTAGTAGTTTAGTGAGGAAATACAGAACTGTAGGATGTATTTCTCAGGTTATGTGGTGTGATCTCAATGATTGGCAGTAGTAGCAGTAGTGTCATCCACCAGCTCCTCGGCATGTTATATGTTGACTTTTTTAGTAAACCCACCTGTAGGCTAGCCATCCTAGAAATTGCCTCAACCTTCATAACATATCTCATTCTGAATTGGGTTTTCATACCAATGAAGCATGTGTTGAGCAATGTAGATTCCCATCACATTACTTATTCTTGTGCAAATCTGATTCAATGTTTCTTTTGAAATGTCAAAAACAAGATTTGATCTTCAGGCTGGTATAATGCTTAGAGATCTCTAGCGTAGAAGTTGTGCTTTCATAAAAAAATTCACTCAAATAAAAATAGAAAAAAAATACTAAACCATTACAAATATAATTAATGCCTTAATGTTTTTTGGTGAGCTCCAATATGTTTAATGGAGTACAATAAGTAGTACCAGAGAAGCAACCAGTCGCAAACACAAAATTTGCCTGTTGTGATGGATGAAATCCATCCCAGTAGATATGTGTATTTCTATCTTTGCAAGGTGAGACATCTTGCAGGCATTGTGAAGTTGCACTGTTTACAACACAACATGAACTTGTATTTGTGAAACCTGCAAATGTGGATTGCTTGCTAGTTAGTTATAGACTACTTGAATTTATAGCAATTGATTATCAAATATGTGAAGGCATTCTATATCTTACCATATTTGTTAGGATTTTGGTTCAAGTCAATGCTGGCTTGATAAAACTCTCCCAGAACAAAAGTTGAACCATTGAGGCTGGCAGTTAGTTCTTGTAACATACTTGGTAGGCCTTGATTGTAAAGAGATACTAGCTGATTTAGATTTTCAACACATCCACTTGTAAGATTTGCACTACTTACAAATGCTGGTGAACACCCAATAGGGCCAATATTGAATACCAAAAACTTCCTGGCTCCCAGATTATAGATTTTCTGAAATTGAATAACCAGAAATGAGATTTAATGTGACCAGAAAAAGATAGAGCTTATTCAATGGAAAGGATTGATGGGTTTAATGTCATACCTGTAAATCTTGTTTGAGTTCTTTTAATAGGTAGCTGGAAAATTGCGCCGGGCTGTAGAGGCTACTACTGTTGTACCGCGAAGGTTGAAGATAGTTGTTGAGATAGTCATTGCTGCCTGTGTCTACCACAAAAATGGATTTGGATAAGTACTTCAAAAGCTCATGATTGGTTTTGAAGTTCTTGGGCAAGTAATGTTTAACAGTCTTGTGGAACATCTGAATCTGCATCTGTAATGCTAAATTCATTCCCTGCATCACAAACCCATATGGTAAGAAACTCAGGTAATCATCTAGTAATATAAGAACATTAAACACCATGAATTTTAAAAATTAATAACTTACTATTGCTGATCCTGACTTTCTGAGGATCCCAGATGATCCTGATGCATAGTTCATTCCAGTAATTGTTCTACTCTTGTTAGCCTCTGAAAGACCCAAGTAGGGAGGGGGAAAGGGTAACCCAAGATACTGAGCTGGAAAACAAAGTCACAAATCAAGGAAATCTTGAGTTACAGATGAGGATCACAAGACACAGGAAGAAAGTTCACTGCAAAACTAGCAGGTAATGGAAAGGAACCATGAGCCATTATTGATACCCACTTACCTAAAATATCTGCAAAAGTTTTGCCATTAGTGAATCTTCCTGTTGGACCAGATGGAAAGTCTATGCCATACGGTTTGTAATTTGCTTTTGAAGAAGTATTAAGGAAATCATTATTCCCACTATCAACAAGAGAATCTCCAAATACATATAAAGCAGGAGTTAGACGTTTTGAGCACTCTGCCAAGAAGATATGAGGAAGCAAACAGAGTAAGAACAGGGTCATGGGAAAGAACTTAGCCATGATTTCCTGAAAAATCTATCTTGATTTGCCTAATGAAGTTTACAGGAGGAAGGAGAGACTCTGATGATATATATTTCTCTAATCAGTGATTTAACATCGAATTGCAGAGATTATCTGGGTGTTGATCTTCTGTTAGGATTATTCAAACAGAGTTTATTGACTCTGTGTAGTTGAGTCGTGGAGGAGTAGTAGAAGAATCTAATTTTTCTGCCCAACAGCTTTAATGGATACGAAAACCATTTGAAGTATTTTATTGGTCCCAAGTGTTGAACTTAAAGCTCAATTTTATCAAAATGGTAAATTGATGTTGACTAGTTCAAATTTAAATTGATTTTGCAGACCATTAGAAGTATTTTAATGTCAAATGTTCCTTGTTTTCTCAAGTTCAAACTGAAAAAGAAAAAGAAAAAGAAAAATTCAACTATCCCAGAAAAAGATCTGGGGGAATATCCCTTACATCTCATCTCAAGTCAATTCAATCAATTATTATAAAATGGACGAGCCCAGAATTTCATACAAATGGATGGGCATGAAAGAATAATTCTTCTTAAGAGTCTATTTCAAAATCTTGTCTTCACTGCAGTTCACCAACTATTGTGTCAAGGTTGTTTCATACTAGTTTAAATTAGCATATTTTACTTAGTCATGTTTAATGCGTTTTAATCATGTTTGATTCTTTCAAAACTCTACCAAATGTCTATATGTGACAGCTTTGTGCTTGCACAAGGCTTTTTTTTTAAGTTGATTAATATATCCTAAATTTGCACGATAAGTAGCTAATAAATTTGACTAATTAATCTACCTTAGTCTAACATGCTTAGTTAATTTATTTAATTATAGAAGTAACTTGAGTTTAAAATGCGGTGAATGGGTCAAGGTGATCTCCCACGTTCTTTTGCTTTTATTTATGCGAGATTTCCTCACTCGATATCTCAACTTTTAAATATAAATTCTTTTGACTTCATATTGAATTTACTGGGTAATTCTCAAGAAATTTAAAAATTCAAATTCAAATTATATAATTTTTCAGTTGGAGTAAAACTTTTTCAGTAGTCAATGCAAGGTTGGTAGAAATTACATATCCATACTTTTCAGTGGAGAGGTCATGAGTTTGATCATTGCGGACGACAAAACTCCCTTTAAGGATGTATTCGAGGTGTGTACAAGCTAGCTCGGATGAACCTAAAAAAAAAAAAAAACCTTTTCAATAGCAAGCAACAGGTTTGGGATCGATCTTACAATTGTAAATGCTCTACAAGTACAAAATGTAGGAGCTCAACTAGGGAGTCTAATTGTATTTAAAAAAATCTTTTTTTTTTTTTGGTGTGGGGTTGTTTTAATGTTGTTTGCCCCTTTATTTTATTTATATATATATATATATATATTTATATATATTTTTTTAAGAGGGAGAAGAGTGGGGAGGGTGTGTGGTTGATTTTAATGATTGAATTTGAATACCACCTCGTGCTATATATATATATATATATATATCATACTTTAGCATATACTTCTCTTTTGCAGGAAATCTTTCACTTGACTATTATATCATTTGTTTTTGTTCAAATTTCATATTTTTTATATTAATTTATCTATCATTTTATTTTAATTTTTTTTACAAATTCTTAATACCCTTTATATTTTTCTTTTTATTTAAATGCATAAAATTAAATCAAGAAATAATTTTTTCTTAGAAAATAGAGTAAAAGATATTTATTTTTTCTTTAATTTTTTTAATGTCAAACAATTTTCCTAGTTTTCTATGATTGTAAGGTTGTGCCCTAGTTTTCTAGTGAATGAGAAGGAATTAGAGAGGCTCATGAGTAAATTCATATTAGTTTTTTAATCCATTTAATAAGTAAGGCTAAAGTGGTAAACTCACGTTTATGATTAACAGACAACCGTATGGAGGGGACCTTTATAAGGTTTTGATTTTGGAGGGATTATGCCATATTTTCATAAAAAATGGAAGGGGTGCATATAAAAAATTCATTATTATTTTACGGTTAGGTCAAGGTCAAAGTTAGGGCATGTCAAGGCAAAGTATCTAACATGGTAAGCCTTGCAGGGTTAAGCTTAGGACCAGATCTGAGGTCAAAGTTGTAAAAAGCCTGACCTAACCCTTGCCTATCTCGACTTAAGCTTACCCAACGTTGGGAGTATACATTTATATATAATAAAATGAACTAGTAAAGTAACTCAAATATACTTCTAATGTCGAATCAAGATCAACTAGGATATAAATAAAGCATTGGTTTACCAAAAATAATAATAATGATAACATAAAATATAATAAAACATTGGGTTGAACTTTTTTGGTGTCAAGGTAATAGCTATGAATAGTCATTGACTCTCGAGAATGGGTAGAAGATTAAGAATGTTAGACCATAAAGAAGCTATCAATTCAAATCCCATTTAAGTTGGGCTAGCCTGTTTCTCAAGTTCCATACTTTGAGACTTTATGTTCATAATAATGTCATGCTCGCTTTGATATTCTGGAGAAACAAATCTTGGTTGAATTGCATTCGCCTAATGGATACAATTTGCTCATCATAAGAGTTCGTATGGTCTCGATGTACTTCTATCTTCAAGACTTCAACAAATGGCCCCACATTCAATGCAAGTCGAAACATATGGCTTCTGGGCTGGTTAAAAATGCTTTTAATGACAATGTTAATTCATTATTCTTTACAACAGGTCTTGAGGACTTTTTGGTTCATCATGCAATTGCTCTAGGTTTACATACAACTTTATTGATCTTAGTAAAAGGTGCTTTAGATGCACGTGCTTTTATGTTAATGCCAGATAAAAAGGATTTGGTTTATAGTTTTCTTTGCAATAATTCGGGACGATGTAGTACTTGTGATATTTCAGCTTGAAATACATTTTATTTGGCAGTTTTTTAGATGTTAAATAATATTGGATAAGTTACTTTTTATTGGCATTGGAAACACTTCACATTATGACTGGGTAATTAGCCCCCACCCCACCAAAAAAAAGAAAGAGAAGAAAAGAAAAGAAAGAAAGAAAGAGGGAACTGAACATGACAATTAATTTGTATTAAGAAAAGAAAAAAATTTCATCTGGAAAAATCTAGATGAAATTTCTCTTGAATCTAGCTTTGTTTCTTGGGTTTTTGACTCCATTTATGTACCAAAAAGAAAAAAGGGTAACTCAACATGACAATTGAATTAACAACTAGAAACTAATAGATTGTGAGGAACCAAAAATTTCCAACCCCAGGCCTTTATTTGGTTTAAAAATGGGTACAATCACAAAAAAGACTATGTTTAGCTTTCATATTCTTGTTGAGAACTGCATCACTGCTGTTTACTTCTGAGTGAGCTGTAGAATGTTTATTGGAATGCATTGGGTAGTACCATAGAAGCAACCAGTTGCAAAGAAGGAGTTTGAAGCTTCTGTAGGATGAACTCCATCCCAGTATATATGTGTATTCCTGTCCAGGCAAGGTTGATCATCACGGACACATTGTGAACCTGTATTCTTTGTAACACAGCAAGCCTTTGTAGTTGTGAACCCTGCAACAATGGATTTCTAGTTAGTTACAGAATATCAAGATCAGAATAAATAAGTACATGAGGAAGACTTTTCTGTCTAGCTAGTACCATATGCAGAAGGATTTTGGTTCGTTACATAGCTGCTTGCATAAAATTCTGCCATAACAAAATTTGAGCCCTTGAGGTTGGTTCTTAGTTCTTGTAACATAGCTGGTAAGCCTGCATTGTAGAGGGATATTAACCGATTTACATTCTCTGCACACCCAGTTGTAAGATTTTGGCTCTTTAGTAAGGATGGTGTACACCCACTAGGGCCTAGATTGAACACCAAAAACTTTCTAGCTCCCAGTTTGTAAAGATCCTGCAATTTTATATCCCAAAATGAGAATTTCATATGAAAAGAGAAGAGCTTAGTGTGTGAATATCAGTACCTGTAGATATTTTCTGAGTTTTTTTCTTAGAAGGCTGGCAAATTTCACTGGGCTGTACAAGTGACTACTATTGTAATATGAAGGTACGAGATAGTTGTTGAGATAGTCATTGCTGCCAATGTTTACCAGAAAAATGGATTTGGATAAGTAATGTAAAAGCTTGTCGTTGGTTTTAAAGTTCTTGGGCAAGTAGTGTTTGACTGTCTTTCTGAAGAACTTAATCTGTATCGGCAATGGCAAAATAGTTCCCTGTATGACAAACCCAGAAGGTTACTGAGGCTAAGATTTGAACAATCTTCGAATTCACCATCAACTTCACAAAATCTAGGTAACATCTTTACTTACTATTGCTGAACCTGTTTCTTGAAGGATGCCAGCTGCCCCTGATGCATAATTTATTCCAGTAATGGTTTTCAACTTTTGAGCCTTTGAAAGACCCAAAAATGGAGGAACCAGAGGTAACCCAAGAAACTGAGCTGGAATTGAAGTCACAAATCAACAAATAATCTTATTAAGATCACAAGACAAAGAAAGAATAGAGGACAAGATTAACTATAAAATCATTATAAGCTAGTTGCCATATCTTCGCACTGAAGATTAGCAGGTGAAGGGAAGAAGCCATGACCATATCTTGTTGATCACTGCATATGTTGAATCACTCATGAACCCACTTACCTAAAATATCTGCAAAAGTTTTGCCATTGCTGAATCTACCAGTTGGACCAGCAGGGAAGTCTATGCCATACGGTTTGAAATTCACCTTTGCAGTTGTATTAAGGAAATCATTATTGCCACTATCAACAAGAGAGTCTCCAAATACATACAAGGCTGGGGAGAGGTGGGCACCTAAGCACTTTGCCAAGAAGAAATAAGGAAGCAAGCAAAGTAAGATTAGGTTCATGGGCCTCATGGCAAAGCTGTTAGCCATGTTCTTTCTTGAGTGTTCTTTGGAGTAATAAAATTAAGATATTTATAAGAAGAAGATCTTGTTTTGATTCTATTTCTCCAATAAAAAAAATGAAGGAACAGTTTCCAATTTCTAGCATTATGTGTTAAAACTACCCTTGTAGTTGGTAATTCATTTTAGCAATCTATTAACCAACTCAATGAAACGTGAAGCACTGGGTCTCTAAATCCAACCTTACCCAGTCTTCTTGAGTTTCACCTTATTTCAACTATTGAGTTTCACTTGACTCAAACCTCTCCTGATCAGTTCTACTTAATCTCACCTACCTTGTAACCACTGTAGTCTCCAATAGAGTTAAAACTCTTTCTTTGCTGTATATAAAGAGAACCTGTAACGTGAAAGCAATCAAGTAAATTATTTCAACAACAGAAACAAGTCTTTTGCAATCTAATCTACCATGCTGGTGTGTTCTTCTTTTCCTTTGTGTCTTCTAACCCTTGTGGGGAGATTCCTACAGAAAGTATCATATTATTATATGCAAATATGGTAATGATGACCAAAAGGCCAAGGTTTTCTATTTCTTTTTCACCATATTTTCAAGTATGCAGATTTTGACCGGATATTCACATTAATAACTCGTGACAAATCATGCAAAGTGTGAAATTCTCAATGCAAACCCAGTAACATATGATACGTCTTACTCCAAAAAGTAGAACGCCATAGAATTTAATAAAAGACCTTTGTCTTCAGCTTCCTGTTTATATATGTAGCTATTATAACTTGCAACCTAATCCAGATTATAGAAATGGAGTAAATACAATTGTTATATAGCACATGAAACTTGACTTGGCTTTACAGTTCAAAAGTTAGAACTAATCATGCAGTGTGACATCGATCTTAACCCTCTTTTATACTTTCAAGAAATCCATATTTAATCAACTCAGCCACAGTAAAACAAATTAAAATATGGTTTCTTGCATATGTCCAGAGTGTGAAAACTCGTGGCAATGATGGCATCACCTTAGATAAGAAGAAACCCTACTAACTATGTTAGAAATAAGAGAACACCTAGCTGTAAACTAACCATAATCTGCCCTTCTCAATCAACTAGCTGTTAGGAATTGATCTCCCTTGTCTTCCCTTGGTCATGGTTTCAGATAGGGGTGTAAACGGACGGATTCGGATTGGATAGTGATAAATACCATATCCGCATTCTATTATATTTGGACGGATTAGGATAATATCCTATTGGTTTTCGGACGGATTTTCAGTCGGATTCCGATGATAATCAGATAGTTATTTTCTTAAGTAGATTCTTCTAAATGGGCATAACAAATTTTCGACTATCTGTTTACATCTATACCATTTTATTTGTGAAGTCTAGGTTTGAAATTTATGAATTTAGCAACTTTGGTAGCTATTCTAGTAGAAAATTTAGAAAAATAGTCACATATCATAGGTAAAAAATTTATAAAAATAAGAAAAATAAATCTAAATAAGTAACTTAATCAGATAATTTTATTGGACGGATAATAATCGGTAAGAAGGGTATACCATATCCGCATCCTATTAGTAATTGGACGGATTCGGATACCCCTAAACGAATGCGGATGTGAATTCAAAAACGGATTTCGGTTATCCATTTACACCCTAGTTTCAAATGTTTCTGAAACAAGGACCTAATAAGCCTTCAAGTCTTCAAGCACCTTGCCAAGAAGTAATAACAACCAAACCAGTGGAGACAGGAGAAATATCTTGGGTATGTTTTCCCTTAGACTTCTATCATAACCCCGGGGCGGACCCGGGACAAAAGTGGGGGGGCCGAAGAAAAAGCGGATAACCCCCGCGGGAAGCACTAATGCATGTAGGGCCCATATTGATAATAATTTTTGACAAATATAGATAAATTAAAGCCAAAAAAAAAAAAAACATGAACAGCCCTAGAAAGCAACGCAAACCAAAATTTTCTTTGTTAGTAGATGCAAACCAATGGTAGTTTACCACAACATAGACATTTTATTCACAGTATAAAATCAAATAACAAAAATTGTAAAATAAATAAAGAAACAAATAGTATAAAATCAAATAAAAATAATAAAAAAATAGAAACGATAAATAAATTGAGAAAGAGAAAGAATACCTAATTGTGGAGAAGATTTTTTCCAATTTTCCAACCCATACTTATAGAAAGGGAAGAGAATAAATAAAAGAGAATATGAGAGAGGAGAGAATAAATACGATTGAGGAGTTAATTTCTAATTAGGAATGAAATTTGAATACCTAATAAGATTTTTTCAAAATTTCCTAACTCACGTATAAAAAGATAAGAGAATAAATAGGAAGAAAACAGAGAGAGAAGAAAAGAGAGAAGAAAGGGGAGAATAAATAGGGAAATAAAGAAACAAATAGTATAAAATCAAATAAAAATAGTAAAAAAATAGAAACGATAAATAGATTGAGAAAGAGAAAGAATACCTAATGTGGAGAAGATTTTCCAATTTCCTAACCCATACTTGTAGAAAGGGAAGAGAATAAAAGAAAGAGAATATGAGAGAGGAGAGAATAAAACGGATTGAGGAGTTAATTTCTAATTAGGAATGAAATTTTGAATACTAATAGATTTTTTTCAAAAATTTTCCTTAACCCACGTATAAAAAGATAAGAGAATAAATAGGAAGAAAACATGAGAGAGAAGAAAAGAGAGAAGAAATGGGAGAATAAAAGTGATTGAGGAACTAGTTTTAATTTGGAATGACATATATCCATATATACCAAAAATGGTCTCAAATTGGGGGGAGGCCAAAAGTGACATTCACAGAGAAGAGAAAAAGCTGAAGAAAAATAAAGGAATTAGCATAAAGACCAAAAATTAAGGAATATATAACAAATTTTAAAAAATCCGGGGGGGGCCATGGCCCCCCTGGCCCCAATGCAGGTCCGCCCTGACTTCCCCAAATGGTTTAACTATATAGGAAGGAGTGACTGATTATATTTTTGCAAGGTCTTAGCTATGTCTCTTGACTTCCATCTAACTTGCCAAATGGTTAAGAGAATTTGATTAATATAACTCTCAAATGACTAGATAACAAGTTAGACTAGATTTGCCTAAAACAAGGACGACCAAGGACTTCGAGCACTTTGCCAAGAAGTAATATATAACAAGAAAGTCAGTAGAAATCGAAAAAACTTAAGGTCTTAATTATCTTTGTTTTCTTGACTTCTAACATAACTTGCCAGATGGTTTTCATTGGAAGAAAGAGAAGCTCTTATAGATAATACTTATGTAATGACTTTGACAACTAGTTACTTTAGATTTGTCTCAGTAAAATCAGTGAAACATGAGAAACACAATTAGGGGCCTAGAAGCAGTGAATTCTAAGAACCCAAAATTCTGAACAAAACCATGCATACTTGGTGATGGCCAATGTAGAAAAAGGGTCATTCTTTTGAAAGTGTTCAGGCCACAAAACAGACCTAGCTTGGGACTTTTCTTATGGTGAAAATTGATCTTCATACAAACAAGTCTAGATATTTTATTGACTATTCTATAGTAATCAACTTGTCAAATGGTTTTCATGGGAAGAAAGAAGGCTCTTATTATACTTGTGTAATTAATGACTTGATGAGAAGTTGCTTCAGATTTATCTAGCAAAGTCAGTAGAGATCGACAGGAGAGACGTTTTAGCCATGTTTTCTGGATCGACTTCTATCATAACTTGTCAAATGGTTCTCATCGGAAGAAGAGAAGCACTGATTTTACTTCTGGAGTAACTAAAGGACAAGTTGCTTAAGATTCGTCAAACAAGGAGCTTCGTAGAAATAATGACAAACAAAGTAGGTAGACACAGGAGAGAGAGAGAGGCTCTGATTAATTCTATTTTTTTCTTAATATTATCCTTAATGCTTCTTGGCCAGCTAACCATCTATCTGTCTGACTTGTATTAATTACAAGATTAATCTTCTGATTAATTAAGCTACGTACGATTATCAATGCAACTCATGCATATAGTACAACTTGTAATTCTATATTTAATCCATGGACTTTTCCTTCCCCCAAAAGGTGCTGTATTCAATAAATACAATGGCAAAATAACATTACAAGTTACAACAACTATGTTTTATTTATTTTTCATATATTTCTTTTCTTTTGTTAATCTTTGAGGTGTGGAGGTGGCAACAGCAATGGCGGAGGCGGTGGCAGTGGCAGTTGGTTGGTGGTGGCAATTTTAATGGGATTGTCTTCATATGATCATGATTTTCAATGTCATCCCCTGAGTTACCCTAGATAATTTATGGCACCCCTTGAGTTACTTAAAATATCGTTAAGAGATCTTACTCTTGTTATAATGGAAAATTGATTTTACCATATCACCGTTCGATGAAATTTAATGACATTCACATCTTGGCATTGAACTAGTCTCTTCACAAACACTAGCAGCCATGGTCGGTCTTTGAAATGGTTCGGGTCGGATGATTCGTTGATTAGTTTGGACAAACAGCAGTAGTGATCCTAGTATAGGCGTCATAATCGGGAGTCAGTAGAAGAACCCCTCTTCATAAGATAATAGACCACTGCAATCCAAATCGGTGGGAAGAAGATTGTAAGAGAAAAGGAATTAAAGGTGGAGACAAGGTTTAAAGTATATCCTGATGTGATATGGTACTAACCGATATATATTTATATTGAATACAACTAATACGATACATGTCAATAAGTCTTTGTTGGAAGTTACTAAAATATAATGACCAATATCATACACTAGGATGTGTCACTTAAAATCAACTAACCAATAGTACATGATTATTGCGGATCAGACGATGTGGCCCATGAGGGGAAGAAGAAAATGACATTTTCGTCTTTATACAATTATTGAATCTGTTCGCGTTAACTTAACGGCTATTCACTAATAGAAGGGGGTCCATGCGATATTATTGCAGTCAATAAGGGTATCATTGATTATTTGGATAAGTTAGGGGTGTCTTGAGAATTAAAGGATAACTGAAGGAGTATCACATAAAATTAGCTTTTTTTTTTTTGGGTGAAATGAACAGATTAGATGATGAAAATATATTGACATGTTTAGGCCCAACAGACTATTCAGTTTAATCACACCCGGCCCAACTTGAATCCTGACATGTCATTTGGGCTGAAAAGACCTAGTTGGAATCTATAGGATTCAGGGTTAGACTTCAGTTCTGCGTAATAATTGCGCAACACTTTGCTGCGACTAGATCTCAACCTTCCGTTTCTAAAAAAATGTGAAAATACACTTGTTTCAATGGTGAGTGGTCTCTAGTTTTACCCCAAATTCAATAGGCGTTGCGTAATTTGCTCAAAATTGTATATAAAATATGTTATTATTAAATATAGTATGAAATTCAGCTTGTACAATGTTTCTTTTTTTGGAAAAAGGGAGCACTTATTAAATAAATGGAAAAAAAAGAAAATTACATTCTGAAGAATTTCTTACTGTTAGCATCATCTTGAACAAAAACAGAAAGAGCTAACGGAAGAGCATCTGCAGCTAGATGGATTTTTTGGGAGGTATTAAGGAAACCTGACAAGAAGTCTGCATAAACTTTAATTTCCCAAACATGATGAACAAAATTACATATAAAAAAACCACCCCTTAGCTCCATAATCTTCATGATCAAATCAACAACCCTCCAAGATGTAGAAAAATACCCCTAAATAGATTGGATGGCCACCATGGAATTAGATCAAATTTCTATCATTGCCATACTTATTTCACGAGCAGTCTCCATGCCATGCTTGATCGCATATAATTCCAACCTAGTAATGTTTTTCTCATTATTACCACTTGCCAAAGCAAAAATAACCTTACCATAACGGTTTTCGACAATAGCTCTGTACCCATCATTGTCTTCTCGACTAGAACCATTACAATTTATAGCCACTCAATTACCTTCTGGCTTGAGCCATCTATGACAAACTGCCTTTGGAAGTTGAAAAATCACCACAATGTTTTTCTAATTTAAAATATTTCACTTCTCAGTCTCTTAAATTTCAAATAGAGAGAGAAGAGAGAGAGAGAGAGAGAGAGAGAGAGAGAGAGAGAGAGAGAGTGGAGAGAGACTTATTTATTTTCTTCAGTCAAAGAAGAAAGAGATTTATTTCAGTTCTTGAGTCAAAGAATCACACTTGACTTGGCGAAGTTCATTGAAAAAGGCACGCAGATCATCAGGTGGTGGAAGGGTCTCCTTAATGACATCGACTTCCAAAAAATTGTTCATCCATGAATGAAGTGAGGGGAACTTCTTTGAATTCCATACCTTGAAACAAGCAGATTCTTCAACCATCTCTAACCAATAAGCAATCCAACCAACCACAACATCCACAAATCCAATGCTCTCACCTCCAAAGAACCTTTTCCCCTTAATCTCTTCTTCAAGCACTTGTAAAGCCTCTGTTGCTGACTCTACAGCTTTCACTTGATCATCTCCAATGGAGCTGAAGGCTATCTCAATCTCCGGCAAGAACTACCCAAGAACAACAAAACCCATGTCAAATTTTTGTCATATAATTTGAAGAAAAGGAAAGAATTGAAATTAACACAAACCTCACCTTCTCATCTGCAAATTTAGCCCAGAAAAGTGCCAGTGCTCTGTCATAAGGGTCAGTGGGCAATATGGGATTCTTCATCCATGTCTCCTCTATATACAGGAGAATGATTACTGATTCAGGTATGGCTTTACCACCATGAATGAGTACTGGAACCTTCTTATGAACTGGGTTTGATGACAGCAACAACTGGCTCTTGTTTGCGAGGTCTTCTTCTATGAATTCGTATTCTATTCCTTTCAGCTCCAACACCCATCTAACTCTCCAGCTAAATGGACTTAACTTTGTTCCCAAGAGCTTCAACTCCTCTTCCTCTTCCTGCATCTTCATGATGAAGCTGTGTTGTCCTCCTGGTCACAATCTGCTTTAAAAGCACTAACCCAGATGACCAAACTCATCCAGACAAGACATAAGCCAAAAGCCTTCATAAGACACTCATTACTGGATCTTGAGATGTAAGATTCCAGATTGTATGTGCATTTTACAGCAATGTGGTTGGTTATTGTTTATCTTGTAAGGATTCTGAATCTAGCTAGTGGTTCTTCTGTTCAAGTTGGTTACAGTTCTACTCACCCTAACATTTTCCATTTTTGGTCCTCATGTTTAAGTTGTTCAACTGCTTATATCCTACTAATGCAAACACAATGGGTTATTGGAGGCTTTGATTTGCCATTCTGATGACCTATAAAGGATCTGATTAAAGATTGGAAGGAGTTTTGGAATACGATTTGGACCCAAATGAAATGTAGTGGGTAGCAAAAGTGGCCTCACTGGTCACTACCACATGACAGTAGGTCCCTTCAATTTTGGAAAATTCTTTCTGGTAAACCATACCATGATTGAACTTGTACCCGTCAATTTTGATCAAGATTGGTTTGGAATCAGCGAGAATTGATCTCTAAAACCCTAGAATCAGTCCTTAAACGTGAACAATGAAAAAGACAATTTAAGAATTATAATTTTTCTAGGAAAGGTCAAACTTGGATTTTTTTTTTTTTTTTCTGAAGTAACTATCTTTTCGGCAAAAAAAAGGACAAAAAAATTTCCATGGCTTATTAGAGGATATTTTTTCTTTTTCCTTTTCGGTAATAACTTAGAGAGGAATTAATGGATTGTATTTTTTGGATAGAAATTAAAAGATTAATTAGTGATAGCATTCTGCTAGTTTTGTTTTTTGGCCAAAACAGAAGAGCATATAAATATTAAATGAAAGAGTTTAGGTCAAAAGACTTGTACAAACAAGAAGAATCCACAATAAAAAAATGTGGTATACCCCATCAAGTTCAATTTAAGGAAAATCGGTAAGCACCCCTAGTAGAAAATCAGCAAACTGATTGTCAACCTTAGGAATATAATCTAAAAAAAACCTTATTAAACAAAGAGCAAAGTCTCAAAACATCTATAACTAAACTGAAACTCACCCAATTTAAAGAGGATTGGAGACATTGAAGAAAAAAACAATAGGTAATTAATCCGAATGAATATGAAAATCAATAGCTCCTAAAGCAGAGTTAAGAAGAATGCCATCTCTAATGGCTTCAAGTTCAACTATGGTTGCCGAAAAATTAAGTCCACATTTTCTTTGAGCATCCACAAAACCACCATTGTAATCCCACATAATGCAACCTTTACTTTCTTTGTGTGAAATACTATCCCATGATCCATCCACAAAAATTTGAAAGAGAGCAAGTTCCTCGTTAATGATATGACTTTGCCTTAAATAAGGTTCCGCACTTACAAAACCTTTGAAACTCCCTAATGTGAAGTTGTATACCTGCACATAGACAAGAGAAGGTAGTCATTGTATGTATTATATAAGCATTAACCACTCTAAATAGAATTGCATTCTTAGTATTCCATATGCTCCAAGCTAATGCACTCCACGTCTGATTCACCAAAGTTAAATTGTCACAATTTTTGATAAATTCCATCCAATCATATAAATTTGTCCTTTAGGAAATCAAATGTATTAGTATAGAGGGGGGATAGTCTCCAACACTCATTTGTATGAAAACAAAAAAAACAAAGCATGACATACATTCTCCAAACCATGCCCCTAAATTAGACAGAGGGGTGTAAGTGTAACACCTCAAAACAAGGGAGTTTTCAATTGCGATTACCTCAAATGAGGATCCCCACAGAAAATGTTTAATTTTTGGGAGAGTAGGAATCTGCCAAATATGTTCGCAATACTCAGATGAGGAGGAAGAAGAAGCCACGTTACCTTGGTCATAGACTTTCTTGGTAGAGGACAAAAATGTAGGGACTTAATGACAACCTTGTATGATTCCTCTTTGTGGCACAATATTCTTAAAAAATGCATTATTAATTTTGATTTGATATTTAATAGTGGTGATGCATTGCATAACTTATTAAACCCATCTAACATCAAACCCCTGATGTCTTATAGTGTGTTTAATGTATGACCACTCTAATTTATTATAGGCCTTGCAAAGAGCCAACAAAAGAGCCATATATCCAGATGTTAATTTGAATTTGTGCATAAAGTGTAAATACTCATGAGCAAGATAAATATTATCCAAAATAGCTCGACTCTTGAAACAAAGGCACTCTAAGTCTGCCTAATAATAGACCTCAAGATGAGTTTTAATCAGTTAACTAAACATTTAGCTATGACTTTATATGTAGTAGTACATAGACTGATAGATCTAAAGTGAGAAACATCCTGAGAATGGGTTCTCTTGGGAATTAGGGAGATGATGGTTTTATTGAGACTTTGCAGCATATGATATAATGCAAGTAAGAGTGCTACTAAGAAACTCCTAGGGAGGGATAGGGGAAGAGGTTGTCAAGAGGGAATTGAAGTGAGACCATATTTCAGAATGGATTTGAGAATCCTTAGACAACCAATTATCCAATCTATCTTTAATTTTTGTGATGGAGTTTTCCTGTCTTCTTTATGCGGTGGAAGCATGGAAAAATTTTATGTTTCTATCACCTTCCTACAACCATTCGACTCTAGATCTCTAGCACCAAAAGTTTTCTTATGCTAGAAGAGGTTTCTCAATTTCTCTTTTCAGTTCAATTTCTTTCTTAGTAAAATTTTCAAAAAAAAGGTTTTGTATGATAATCTTCTAACAGTTGAGCTAACCAGGAAATTTCCTTTGAGACATTATGGAAAGTATCTTTACTACATAGCCCTAAGGATTTTGTGCAATTCTTAATCTTTTGATGAAGTTTGTAAGGAGGGGAGCCAAGATTGTGTGAATTCCAACCAATGGAAATTTGGGTGGTTAGGTCAGAGTGATCTTCCCATTTGGTCTCATATAATGAAATCTCATAGGTCGTTTGTTTGCTAGATTTAGGGAGACTTCAAAAGGGGTGTGATCTAACCCCACCATGACATACCTATGACTTTGGACACTACCATATAACTCAAGGAACTCAAATTACCAAAGGCTCGATCAAGACACTTCTTGACTAAATCCCTTCCCTATTTTTTATTTGACCAAGAAAATTTAGGCCCAGTTTTGACTTCTAATAGATTGTAACTCTCAATGGACATTCTAAATCAATCCATTTGTGCCTATGGTTTTGGGGATCCCCCCTCCCTCCAAATTTTTTCTCATTGTTTAAAATTTCATTAAAATTACCAAGAATAAGCCAAAGAAAACTTACAGATGATCCGATGTATGAAAGTTCATACCATATTCTCTCTTGCTCCTCTAGTTCAAGGTGCCCATATACCAAAGTACTCCTAAATTCTACAGTAGAGATCAAAACCTTGATAGCAAATCTACAATGTTAGTTGAAAAAGAAAGGATAGTGACAGAAACATTACTATTCCAAAGTAAACAATACCACCGGACAAAACTATAGGATTAATAGAAAACACATTATTAAGATACTACTTCCTTGACACTCTGTACAATTCAACATCGCCTTGCTTTGTTTCCAACAACATGGCAATGCTAGACCTACCTTTCTTGCAAATCTTGTGTATATAGCTTTGAGTGGGGGGGGGGGGGGGCAAGTCCTTGACAATTCCAACATAGAAGCCTCATGATGAATTGGTAGGGTGATTAGGGCCAGCTTGCCTCGCCATTACAATAATGATTGGGAGGTATCCCCTAGCTCTCATGATAGTTTGGAACTTGCCTACAAATCTCCCCCCAGCCCCACAATCTTTATACATTTTCCAAGAGATTCATCTCAGGTAAATGCATATACATTTTCTCATTATAGAATCTAAACTATATAATCCAACAGAATAAACTCATATAATAAAGGAGAAAACATAAAGAGAAAAAAATAAAATTGAAATATCCAAGAAATGAATGGTAAGTAGAATAGAGTGGGAATCAGTGGTGGAGCCACATTGGGGCCAGAGGGGATGGTCCCCCGATTTTTTCTAAAATTTGAAAAATACTCCTATATTTTTTCCTTATTTCTCTCTTCACATGTGAAATACCACTATTTGCCCCCCCCCCCCACAAAAAAAAAGTACAATAAGAGTTTAAGGTAAAGATGATGGGTATAGATGTCATTCTTAATCATTATCTTACGATTACCATTAAACCATAGTTTTAAGGAACAAAAACTTAAATTCTAATTAAAAACTAACTCATGATCCATGAATTTCTCCTTGTTTATTCTCTCATATTTACATTCTTATTTATTCTCTCATGAATCTCCTTTTTTAGTCCTTTTTTTATTCTTTTTTTTTTCTCACACGTCTCACAAAACATTGTAGTAGTTAGTAGACATTGGAGTTTTTCTAAATCTTCTCCACAATTATCAAATTTTTACTCTCTCTTTCTCAAATTATTCATCTTTCTTTCTCACTCACCATTTTTCTAGTATTCTTTTCAGAAAGCATAATTGATTTTTTTAATTTATTTATTTCATTGTTCTTTTTTTCCTCAATTTATTTGTATTTTCCCAATTTTGTTGTTGTATTGTTTGTTTTTATGAGTTTTGTTTTTTTCTCTTTTCTTTCTTTCTTTCTTTATGTTGATTATTTTAGTTAGTATTTTTTCTAATTATCTTTTATTAATTTGTTTTTCTCTCTGATTTTTTTTTTCT
This sequence comes from Hakea prostrata, assembly GCF_041222555.1. NCBI lineage: Eukaryota > Viridiplantae > Streptophyta > Magnoliopsida > Proteales > Proteaceae > Hakea > Hakea prostrata. The sequence goes on along the minus strand of NC_142609.1, from coordinate 14,519,527 downwards.
ATTTATTTTTTGTGATTCTTTTTAGAAAACAATGACCTTATTGAAAGTTTTTTAACTTTTTTCAATTTAATGGAATTAATGATTTTTTTTTCTAATATTGTATATTTGTATAATTGTGTTATAGCATTGAACTAATTATTGAAGTAATTATTCTATTATAAAAAAAAATTATTGAAGTAATTGAACTAATTGATAGAATCTGACTCTTATTCTATTTAGAAACATATATTAGCTAACAATTAAACAAATTCTATGGTAAATGGAATACAAAGTTGAGTTGTTTAGTTTAATATTTATTTGAGTTTTCGAATTTAACAATAAATCAAATTGAATGGATATAAGTGAGACTTTGGGAGAACAAACTGCTATTGTTGTTTTTTTAGAATTGAGTGGTGCGGTTCTCTGAAGTAGAAAAGTTTGTTTAACCATGGGAAAGAAGTTTACCATTGAATATTTTTTAAAAGAAAAAATGATGAGAATGACATAGTTGATGCATCACTCCCTATCTCTATTTTTGAGACATATAACTAGTGAAAGCGTCATAAACCATCCACAATACCTGAAAGTGAACAAAATAATTATTTTGAGCGTAATCTCGAGTTGAGAAAACAGATGTTGTAAATATGTTTAAAACTTCATATAAATATTTATTTTAATTGTGTCTTTTATCCATGGTTTTATTTAGTCCCACATCGGGTTGAGAGGATCTAATTATATGGTTTATATATAGTAAGGGCTCATGTATTATTAATTTGCCTGAAGCATATTGTGACCCTGCCATGATTATATATATATATATATATATATATAATATATATATAGCCATAGATATATATATATATATATATATATATATATATATGACTTGGGACTTGGGTAGTGGGCTTTGATCTGGAAGGCCCATTTTGTCATGGGCCCTATTCTGGAAAGCCCGCAGCTAGGTGATTACGTGGAGATGCCATTAGAGAGGCACTTTTCAAGAGGGGAGGTCAGTGGACAGGTACCTTCTTGAAGGGAGTTGAGCTGAAAGGTACCTCAACAAAGAGAGGTGACCTTACCCTTCACCCACAGCCTTTGGAGCTCTATATAAAGCCATTCCCGAGTTCATTCTAAGTATTGAATTTTCCTCATTCTCTTTCTGTCTCTCTCTCCCTATTGTTGTTCTGTCAAGCAGTGAACATTACCTGATACACCTGAAGTAACCTTTCTGGGGTGCAACCTTAAAGGTTGGGCTGATTGATCTTGGGGTGAAGACACTGTAGAACCCGTATTGCACAATTCGGGGTGTCTAAATACCTTAAAGAAAGTACCTCTGGTACGTTTCAGCTCAATTGACAGTATTTGTGAGAACAAGCATTCAATTATAATTTTGCAGATTCATCAACATCGTTTCAACAACAGATTTCGGATTATCGGTCAGTTGGTCAATGTGATGAAATTAAACGTTGTTATATAAAGCTGGACTATATTAGCCTATTCTTCAAGAGTATCCGAGATCTTGACCATCAAGTCATCCTCAACATTTCAGTCTTCATGGTTCAAGGTTCATCCTTCTTGGTTAGAGTATTCTCCTTCAAAAGATGCAGTATTTTGTTTGCCATGCTTTCTCTTCAATAAGCTTGGAGCAAACTCAGGACAAAGGTCATTCACTCTTGATGGATTTAAAAAATATGAAGAAAGTGGGTGGAAGAAACTGTGCTTTAATAAATCATATGAGAAATGAAATCAACTCATGTCACGAAGCTGCTGAAAATGATTGTGCAAACTTGATGAAGCAACATCAACGCATTGATCTAATGCTTGAAAAACATACGTCTCAAGAAATTGAAAACAATTGATTATATTTGAAAGGCTCAATTGATGTAATCAGATTGCTTGCGTCTCAAGGTTGTGCTTTTAGGGGTCATGATGAAAACAAATATTCAACTAATAGAGGTAATTTTATTGAATTCTTAAAGTTGATAACTTCTTATAATGATAAAGTTGAAATAGTTATGTTGGATAACGCTCATCAAAATGCATCATATACACCACCTCAGATAAAAAAAAAAGGTGATTTTACATATTATAGCAAATAGAGTGAAGAGAGAAATTTGCAAAGAGATTGGTAATCCAAAGTTCTGCCTAATAGTTGATGAATGTTGTGATGAATCTAAAAGAGAGCAGATGGCTATTGTTTTAAAGTTTGTTGATAAAAAAGGATATGTACAAGTGCCTCACTTCTTCTTTTTATTTATTTTTTTCAATAATCTTATTCATATTTCAAATACAAAGACCTTGACTTTGAATACTACTATTTTTTCTACTCTTTTTCATAATGCGCTTAACATTCACAATATTCGAGGTCAAAGATATGATGGAGCAAGTAATATGCAAGGCGCGAGTGAAAGGGGTTACAAGCCTTAGTAGTTATTGACTGTACATATGTCTATTATATCTATTCTTTAGCTTATCGTTTGCAATTAACATTAATTGCAATATCTAGAAGTGTTGATCTAGTTGAGAAGTTCTTCTGCAAATTGGTGTCTATTATTAATTTTGTTAGTGCATCTAGTAAGCGAAATGATGACTTAAAAGTTGTTCTTACTTTTAAAATTGCTTATTTGATCTCCATTGATAAACTTGAAATTAGAAGCGGGCTTAATTAGATTGAAAATTTACAATGGCCTGGAGATACTCGTTGGAATTCTCACTTGAGATCTATTTCAATTTTGATAAATATGTATGGTGCTACATGTGATATTTTGATCAACATGATTAATAAGGGGACTACTTTACCACAGAGAGTTGAAGCGGAATCGACCTATGATACATTGACCTCATTTGATTTTGTTTTGATTCTGCATTTAATGAAAGAAATTATGGACATCACTGATGAGATTTGTCAAACTTTGCAACGGAAGTCTAAAGACATCTTAAATATTATTCATTGTGTCTTCTACAAAAAAAATTATCCAAGAAATGAGAGATATTAGATGGGAGGGGCTTTAGCTAAGGTGATTGCTTTTTGTCAAAAGCAGAACATTGATGTCCCTAACATGAGTATTCAATTTGTTGGAAGGAAAGGTCGAGCTTGCCATCCATAAGATGATTTTACGATTGAACAACACTATCGAAAAAATATTTTTATGCTACAATTGATAGCCAGTTGGATGTACTAAATAGTAGATTCAATGAGCATGCTATGAAGTTGTTTACTCTTAGTTCTTGTTTGGATTCTAGAAGTGGTTTTGAGAATTTTCAAATTGATGACATTTGTAAGCTTGTGGCTAAATATTATCTCCAAGATTTTACTGAGCATGAGAGTAAGCGCTTGAAAGCACAATTGCAACACTATGAGGTTGATGTAGTCAAATGTTCAAATTATCAGAATATGTCAACCATCAGTATTCTGTGTCATTGGTTGGTGAAGACAACAAGATCTAAGGCTTATCCACTTATTTTGATTAATTACACTCTTGATTATTATTCCCGTTTCTATTGCAACTTCAGAACGAGTATTTTCTGTCATCAGGATTATTCAAACTGAATTGCAGAACATGATGTAAGATGTTTTTCTCATAAATTCTATGATTTTATATATTGAAAGGGAAATTGTAAAAAAATTAGTACATAATCAATAATTGAGGATTTTCGCGACCTCAAAGATCGTTGAGTTCCACTATGATAGTGACACTAGAGAGGTGTTATGTAGTTTTTTCACTTGTTCTTGTTTTTCTAAGGAATTATTTTGAATTATTATTGGCTTTTTAAATATTAGTAACATAAATTATGTAATCATTATCCCCCCCCCCCCCCCCCCCCCCGACGTTGAATCCTGGTTCCGCCCCAAGTGGGAACGATTTCCTAAAACAAAGATAAACTATTCTTGCCACTTGCCACCATGAACTTACTGTTTGCAAAGAGAAAAGCTACAACAAGAAAGAAAAGAAGAAGCTACCATCGTTTCTAAGCTAAAAAACTAGTTGCAGGTGGTTGAAGATATCAAAGACTAAAACCGCTAAATAGTGCTTAGTCAATCATCAACCATTAACAAAATAGAGAGGGAAGATAGCATAAAGATATCATGAGAGAAGAAAAATCATTAATAAACTATTAGCATTTGAATATACAATCTACACTAAAAATGAAAAGAAAATTCAAAGATTTGCATTAGATCAAAAGAGACTGTAACATTGTTAACTCGTTAACAATAACCATGATGTGTTTTCCATTAACATTGCTACATCACTCATATCTTCTTTATTCTCTTTCCTCTCTTTTTTTTTTTTTTTTTTTTTTTTGTACGGTTAACTTTATTCAGACGAAGTACGGTTACAACCGCCCAACTCCTAGGACAACAAATCCAGGAGCTAGGGAGAGCTCATAGGCCAGAAACACCTAGAACCAGAAGAAAGATCACTACGGGCCAAAGCATCCGCAACCAAGTTAAAGGAGCGGGAAATCCAGGAAAAAGAAACAAGGGGGGCATAGAAAGAGCTAAAATCCCATCCACTATAGGGGAGATAGAAAGGATATCAAAGCCACCAGCTTGCAACATAGAGATGGCTGACAAGCAGTCTGATTCCTGCATCACAAACTTGTAACCAGATTGAATTGCAAATAGAAGGCCCTCTTTCATAGCTTCTAGTTCACCTTCCATAGCTGAGCACATCCTACGAAAATCAGAAATTGCAAAGAGAATAGACCCATTATGATCACGCCCAACAAAACCAATGCCACCCATAAGCTGACCATCACAAAAGCGACATCCGAATTGATTTTATTCCAGCCCACATCGGGGCCCAGCCAACCAGTAGCAGGTTGAACAGCAACAAAACTTGGTTGAGGAGACCAAATATTCATAAATTCCAACGCCTTAGCCTGGGCCCTATTAATAACCTGTAGTGGGGAAAGGGAAATCCCGCCAAATAGAAGTGAATTACGAGCATTCCAAACGGACCAGATGATAAAAGAAGCAAGAGAAAAGGAAACCGTAGCAGCCCTCTTATCCCCCCTCTTTAGGTGACACCACTCAGCAAGCCAAGCAAAAGAGATATTTCCAGAACATACATCTAACAAGAGATATCTCCTCATTGTTAATAAACTTAATATATGCCCTCTATTCCACGATTTCTTTATTACTTTTTCTCTCTTTTGTTTGCTGCTCTTCTTTTGATGTGTTTACAGCTGTTTTGTTAGCCAGCTATCTTAATTTCTTATTTTGTTTTTTTTTCAAGTCTATAGATTGAGAGCTGTTGTCAACCTTTTAGCTATGGATTTGATTTCTCTCACTCTCTCGGTTTCTCTTCCTCCCCTTTCCTAGAATTTTTTTTTCTTTCAAATCCATTATAGTTGTTTTGATCTCTTGTGTTGCTATTGAAGGAAGATTGGTCATCCAAACAGCACCACCAGTGCAAATACTTCAGAATAATAGCATTCAAATCTGCAAACAATCAAAACTGTTAATGGTCTCTTGCCAAACCCTACGGTGAAAAAAAAAGTCCCAAAAGCCCTCTTGAGAGGTGAAACCTCAAGGCTCCCAAGTATAAATAGGAAAACCGAAGGTATGTTTGCACCATACGACCAGCCAGGATGGTAAAAAACAAGCAAAAAAAGTAGATAACTCAACTTTTCGATGAAAGTTCTCGAAATCGCTCACCAAAGAGCACCGTAGCAAGCCCTAGAACGGGGTAAATTAAACTTCTTTTTCAAACATCTTGGAGTTGATAGCATTCTGCTAGTTATGATTTATGAAAACATCCTGTTAGGTTTGCAAAGTTCACCTCCGAGATTTTCATAGACAAAATTTAGAGCGCTTTCAAATTGAAATTCAAATAATAGTGGGGTAAGTCAAAATCTCAGTTCTTTTCTCCACGTACAACTTTGTCCAGCTAGGAAGACTTGTTGGGTTGGTATCTAGGCTTGTACATGTAGCATAAACCCAATTGAAATGAACGTATTATTTACTTCACAATATAATTGGAATTAAACTTGTTGATGCAGAATCCTGTTCGGCAGCGTAAGTGAATAACTTGAAAAAAACATGCTCGATCAGGTTGGTCAAGGAACGTCTCCGACGATCGAGTTAGTGGAAGCACATAGTTTTAAGAGAAGAAAATAGCTTGTAGAGCTCTCAATACTAGAGAGAGTAACCCAAGAGTGCATACCTGATAATGATAGAGGTGTGGGTATTTATAGATCTTATGAGAGATTACCTTAAGTGTGCAATAATGGAGTTCGAATGAAACTCTTTAATTGTTGCTAACTTCCTGGAGAGAGGAATATTATCTGTCAAGAGATCAATATTACTTAATGAAACTCTGTAATTGTTACTAACTTCTTGGAGAGAGGAATATTATTGGTCAAGAGAGTATTACTAATTGGATTGCAGTTGTGGAGTCCGACCTGAACTCTAAGAACAATTCAAAATACTTAACTTGATCAGAATCCTTACCCTATCTTTAAGGAGGTTGGATACGATTCAAATTGTACACGTTACTTTCGTGGTCCGACTAAGTTTGATTGGTCCGGTTCTTCTTTAGTCAACCTATGTAGGTCTATTATAAATTGTACATAGCAAAACTAGATAAGTATTAATAACAAAGCTAGATAAGTTATTTAATTCCAAAATAAATATTACATTCTAAATAAATATTTACATAGAATTTAAATCATGTCTTTGATAAGCTAGCTCCAGATTTTCCTTTTGGGTACTCTCTTGGCTGAAGATTATTACAAGGCTCACAGTCGGAATTCAAAGGACGAACAATAAATGCCTCTATATATCGAGTTGGTTCTTCAATTCTCTTCACCTGGATGGGTACTCCACTTGTGCAATTGTACCAAATAAGCTTATTGTAACTCCACACTAACATAGTATCCATAGCTTCCATCGCCAATATAGAATAACTTGTACCGTCCAAAAGCTGGTTCAGTGGTGCCAAGCTCAAACTGTATCGTTTTTTCCATGTCTCCTGCAAGTAATTTTCCAACACCCATAGCTCTATCCATGACTGTGTAGTGTATATCAACCCTATACGGCCTTCACAATTCACCAATTGTTTGTGAATTCTGAAGTCATCGTTCATGGATTCTAGTTCCTTTCCTTCTTCGAATGATTTTGCTTGGGGTAAGGAGATTAATCTCCAACTCTCTTTGTCAATATCCAATGCAAACAAAGCAAATATAGAATCAGAAGTGGTTAACCAATGAAGAGAGCCGTGAAAAAGAACCTCATCACCCAATTCTAGAAGACAACCAGGCTTCACACACGACCTCCATGCCCAGATCTTGGAATCGAATATTTCATAGCAGTAAGCCAAGCCCTTCCCCGTCCATGAGTATCGGCAGATCTTGTAATGCAACGGATGTGAATTCTTTACCACAATAGCCATTTTTTCAGTTTTGTAACGAGTCTTAGGATTTGGAATTTGTGTCCATTGTTGTGTCGCAGGCTTGCATATGTAGTACCTATTGAATTTCAAATTATTAGAAAAAAAATAATAATAAAACTGAACTTTTCCCCCTCAAATCCTCACACTAAAATTTTTCAGTCATGAACAAGGAAGTTTCAATGAAAGAACAGGAAACAGAGAAAGATTAACACAATTTTCATGAACTGAAAGGTAGGAAAGGAAAAGACTCGTTATACTATATATAAATGCTTTGCCCAACAGATTATGAGAGTATTACCTCGGTGGTTTGACATAATCATTACTCTTGCAGCAAACCAGACCTTGCGCTTGATATGAAACGGCCTCAATCTTAATGTCCCTTTCTGGGATAAAGTTGAGTGAGATTGATGATGGAGAAGCTTCAAGGGAGATGTAACTGGTGTAGTACCCATCAAACTTTGTAAGATGTTGAACTAGGTAACCGGAAACTGATTGTGTGTTCCGGCGATGAAAACGTTTGAATGTGGGATCGTATGTAAGGGTCTTCCAATGACTGCAAACACATCTGTAACGCCTTTGAAGATCATCAAGCTTCACACGAGTTAGAATCTCATAGAGCATATCATTAGGTAATGTTGGTGAAGATGGCGAATGGCAGTGTCTTTCATCTTCTTCTTCCTCCAAAGCTATAGCTGAATCCATAGTAAAAACCCAACAACCCATAAGCTTAAAGATCAATACAAAGACAAACAGCATTTTTAAACATTAATAAAACATACAAGCATGGAGCTGCAACCGTAACTACCTCTATCTTCACAAGAAGAGTTAATTTGAGTTAAGAGTTAAAAGTATCAACAAATTGTAGAGTTTGATTGTAAACAAATTGTAATTCAAATTCAGATAGAAGTAAGAGCTAGATTCAGTAACTGAGTTTAACTTTGAGCAAAGCGTACCTTGTGGTTGATAAGAAGAGTCTTTAATCCTTGCGAGAGCAGTTTTCATCGACATTGCCAACGATGGAGAGGAAGCTGTTCTATATAAATAATAATATCCTGAAGAACTTACGATCTTCTTCTTTCTTCTTTCTTCTTTCTTCTTCGTCTTCTCTGAACAATAGAGGTGTGTTTAAATACAAGTTTGCTTTACCGTTCTTGTGGTTTGAAAGGAATTTTACTCCCGTTGTGTAATCTTATAGTAACTACGGAGATCAAAAGCTAATGCTTAGGACATTAAGAAGGAATCTTCCTTTCCTTTATTACTACCGAGCACATCGTGAAATCTGAGACTTGATAGCTAAGAAACCTAACAAAACAAAGACAATGCGCTTCTATATATGGAAGGTTGGAGATTAAATAGGTAGTGTTCTAATTGAACTTGGAGACTAAGAAATTGTTGTTCTCTTTTTCTTTTCTTTTTTGTTCCAACCGAGGAGTAGGTAATCCACTGTCGACCAGATCATGAAATCTTGGCCATTAAAATTGGATAACAGTTTGTTATAATAATACTTTTAAACAAGGTCTGTTTTCCAATTAACGATAAAGGGAGCTTTTGTTGATATTTTACAAACTTTAAGCCCTATGCAGTGCCAAATATCTAGCGCTTCAAACTCATTAATTAACGCTGATTTTTTTTGGTAATTGTTAATGAATAAAATAGTCATTCTACCCTGACTGGTCCGACCAACGGGTTCAATTTAGTTGTCTCTACCATAATGTTAATGGACGGTCCGACCATCGTGTCGAGAGTACTCGATCAAGATAAACTTCTATATCTACCAACTTCCTAGAAAGGATAAGTCAGGTAAAAGACTCTTTCTAGAGTTACTTTCCTAACACAACTCTTCTTAGAGTTATATTCGGAGTCTAACTCTGATATCTAAAGCTATATAAGCACCTCAGGCAGGCTTTATGTAGTAAGTATTCATACTTTGTGTGATCAATTACTTGAATTTCTATTGAGTAGTTGAAATCATATCATTGGTACTTTCTTGCTAGTCGGAGACGTACCTCGACCCCCCAAGGTCGAGCTCTTATTTTGCAGGTTCGTGACAGAAAAGGACGAGCGAGATTCTGTATCAACAGTAACAATAGTTGTGCCCCTATGCCCCTGCTAGACAATGTTCGGACTTTCGAGTTTAACCTATGCAAACATTAGCCCTGTGAACTACAAATGCAAATACTAGCCCAGTCAGCGTAGCATCACCAGAAGGCTAGTATAATCCATGGAAGTCGGTAGTAACCCCACACCCAGGCCGAAGAGCACACAGCTACCCAATGTGAGACTCAGAGGGGCAAAGGGGATTCAAAACTGAGAGATAGGGGCTACCAAACCACTTGGGATTTGAGCTTGGGACCACTACCTTCGGTGGTTAATTAATGTTGATTGAAGTTTAGGGTTTTTTTAACCCATGGCTACAACTATTGAGCATCCTCGAGCTTAAATTTTACTTTTGAAATAATAAGGATTGATTATTATACCATCAAATGTCAGCTCAGTTGGCACTGACCGAAGTCTCTCAAAGATGATATAAGGGTTTGATCATTTCAGATAGTATATGTAATAGTTCTCATACCCTCTTCTGTGTAAGTTAATATAAGGGTAATTTTCATTTGGACCCCTTGAGTTTTTGTTCAAATCATTTTTGACCCCTAAAAAATGACAATTTGCATTTGCTTTTCTTGTAGTATGTAAAAAAAAAAAAACTAGTTAAGGACAATTTGTCATTTTAGATTACGTCATGTAAGAGAGCTTCAATCCAACAGGCCTAATAAAAAAAAGACAGATTTACTTATAACTATTTTATTTTATATTAAAGGATTTTAAATTTTTAAATTTACAAAGTTGAACCATAAGTTGGGAGTTTTGGGTTTGGTGATCTCAGTTGGGGCAATGCTGGTTTATCCTGTCTCTTGATTTGTAGCACTTTCAATCTAGGGTCCACACATTTCAAGATAAGAAGTCAGCTTTTGATGTGAAAAGGACAAAAATGCCCTGCTTAGAAGATGTTGTTGACTTGTTTCCCAATCTTTCGGAGAGAATTTTTTTCTATTCTTGTTCTTGTTTTGGTTTTTTTTTTTTTTTTTTTTGGGTGTGAGTCTCAGACTTTCAATGCGGGCTCAAAGCGGTAGAAAGTGCCGGTTTGTTTAAAAATTAAAAGAGGAAAAAAAAAAAAAAAAAAAACGAGAAAACATCTGAATTTATATATAAGTACATGATTTAGACCACGTATGTATATATAAAATAATACACAAGAAATAGGAATGTTAACCATATGACTTTAGTGTTTTTGCTTTCAAAATTACTGAAAGCTATTTTTGATACTTTTTATTTCTTCCAGTTAAACATGCGCTTTATATTAATAATATTATAAAGAGATTACATAACATCTATTAACAATAGTTGTTTACTCTTAGTTCTTGTCTGGATCTTAGAAATGGTTGTGAGAATTATTAAATTGATGACATTTCCAACCTTGTGGCTAAATATATCTCCAAGATTTTACTGAGCATGAGAGTGAGCGCTTGAAAGCACAACTGCGACACTATGAGGTTGATGTAGTCAAAGGTTCATATTATCAAAATATGTCAACCATCAATGGTCTGTGTCATTTGTTGGTGAAGACAATAAGATTTGAGGCTTATCCACTTATTTATCGATTAATTATACTATTGATTATTCTTCCCATTTCTACTGCAACTTCAGAATGAACATTTTTTTATCATGAGAATTATTAAAACTGAACTATAGAACATGATGGAAGATGATTTTCTCACAGATTCTATGATTTTATATGTTGAAAGGGAAACTGCAAAGACAATTAGTGCATAATCAATCATTGAAGATTTTCACGACCTCAAAGATCGTCGAGTTCCACTATGATAGTGACACTAGAGAGGTGTTCTATGATTTTTCACTTGTTCTTGTTTTTCTAAGGATTTATTTTGAATTATTATTGTCTTTTTAAATATTAGTACCATAAATTATGTAATCATTATCCCCCTCCCCCGACGTTGAATCTTTGCTCTACCGCTGGTGGGAACGATTTCTTAAAACAAAGATAAACTATTTTTGCCACTTGCCACCATGAGCTTACTATTGTGCAGAGAGAAAAGATACAACAAGAAGGAAAAGAAGAAACTACCATCATTCCTAAGCTAAAAAACTAATTGAAGGTGGTTGAAAAAATCAAAGACTAAAACCGCTAAATAGTGCTTAGTCAATCATCAACCATTAACAAAATAGAGAAGGAAGATAGCATAAAGAGGTCATGAGAGAAGAAAAATCATTAATATACTATTAGCATTTGAATATACAATCTACACTAAAAATGAAAAGAAAATTTCAAAGATCTTCAATAGATCAAAACATACTGTAACATTGTTAACTCGTCAGGTAAACCAAATCCAGAATTTCTCCTCTTCCGAGAGTGTTTTTTCCTCTGTTTTCTGAGTTTTTCATCTCCGTTTTTGCCTTATTTCCCACCTATTTTCTGACCTCATTCCTAATGTCTCGCTTAACCCATACAGTTTTCTAAAACCCACATCTGCCATTACCGTTTCTGCAACCATCTTCTTGCTGCTGTTTTATTTTTCAGCTACTCTACTCCCATTTTACATCTACCCAACCTCTGCTTCTCATTTCTTGGCCTCTTTTCCTTCTACTGTAGCCATCCAGCCCCCTAAACCTGCCCCACGACCTCCTCAGCATCTTCTCCTCAACCCTGCTTTTTGGTTAGCATCCTTACTCCGGTAGTCTATTTTCTTCCAAATGGCTTCATCATCTGGAGCGAAACCGCCAAATCATGGAAGTACTGAATCTGATCCTAAAACGCTGCTGTTAGATGAAGATGAAGAACAACAATTGGTTTTCTCTGAGCATAACACTTTGGTGGGCAAGGTCATGGAAGGGAAACGGTACAGGACACAGGCAGTAACAGATGCTCTAGTTAAAGGATGGAATACCATGAAAAAAGTGGAGATTATCACCCACGTAGAGCACACTTTTATCTTCCATTTCCACAGTGGGAAAGATCTGAAGAACGTCCTTGAAGAAGGTCCATGGACTGTTGGAGGTAACTTGGTTATACTGCAAAAATGGAATCCACAAGAACAGTGGGACTTTACAACCATCGATATTTGGCTCCAATTTCACGACATCCCACAAGAAATTACAAAACCAAAACTCGCTTTTCAATTGGGACAGACAATAGGAATCCCACAAAAAGCCATGCTCATATTGGGAATGCAATTTGGAGAATCAATTCGTTTCCTCAAAGCAAGGGTGGCTATCCCACTGAACCAACCACTGACCACATAGCTCAATCTTCAAAGGCGCACTGGGCAGACCATATTGGTGACGTTCATTGGCCGTGAGGAGAGTCACTGTAATTTGTTAGAGGAAGAAAAAGATAAACATAAAGAAATGCATGGATGTTTCAAAGATGTATTCTGTGAAGAGTTTACCACCTCTCACTATGGTCCTAATGTCGAGGTAACCCACCCAACCCTGAGACTGGTTAAGGAAGCTATGAAGTCCATATTTCTTCCCGTGGCCGGAGAAGATGCCACCCGACAAAACATGCCCTCACAAAACAGCAACGTACCTATCTCTGACCCTTCACCAACATCTGCTACCACTTTGCAGCCCATGCAAAGTCCTATAGCCAATCATCCCTTTGTTTCCTCAACCACCTCTCATATGGTCCCCACCCCATACCCTTCTATCAACAACTTACCAGACAACCACATCATTGCTCCTCAGTTCCCAGCTTGCCACGCAATTCCGGCGACAACTTTTTCCTGCTCCAATCCCCAAACCCTCCTACCAACTTTCTACCCCAATTTTGTCCCTTTTCAAACGACTGCTATGCCTTTTTACCAATTTCCATATAACCACTTGACAAATCAACAAAACCCATACCCTCCACCTTTTACACAATTTCCTATCATATCCCCAAACAACAACCCACTTTCAACTCAGACTGTATTGGATCAGATGCATATTCTACAACAGCAGATGCTTCGGAAACCCGAATTAGCCTCCCACATTCTACAGCTCTTACCACAACTTTCTGGTGTTTCCCTTTCTACCCCCACTTTGTCGGACTCACCATCACATTCCACCCAATATAACCATCTGATAAACCCCAACCAAGTAGAATCTAACCCGATCCAAGTACCCATTTCCATACAACCCAAGAACCCAACCGAATCACTTAACCCACCTCATCTATCATCACCAGATGAAAACTCACTACCCGTAAAAGACTTAAACATAAGAGAGCAAGACATGTAACTGTAAACATTAACTCTCAGTCTTTTCCTTCAAATCTGAACACCTCCCCCCCCCCCCCCAACCATCCCATCTTCTTCAAACAGCTCTATGAGTCTAGGTCAGTCCTCAACTCCAACCCCCATGGTGCACGATCATCACAATGATCATTTTTTAATGGAGGAGCCCGTGGAGATACTCACCAACCAACTTCACGGGCAGCAGGGAAAATTTTGAGCTGGAATGCTCAAGGAATGGGGACTCCTACAGCAAGGAGGGTTTTGAAGAAACACATGAAAATGGATTCTCCAGACATTATTTTCATCATGGAAAGCAAAAAATCTCAGAATTTCATGTAGAAATTGGGAAAGTCTCTACATATGGCCAACTCCTTCCATGTCCCCCCAATTGGGAAAGCTGGTGGTCTCGATCTACTGGAAATCACATATTAGCATCACAGTCCTGTATGCAAATAATAGAATCAAAGATACAAAGGTCTCGATTCTAAACAAGCCTTTTTTCTATGCCACTTTTGTTTATGGCGATCCAATGAAAATAGAAAGATACCTGGTCTGGGAAAAATTGGAGGAGATAGGAGCAAATAGGAAATGTCCATGGGTTAGTGTTGGTGATTTCAATGCTCACTTGGGTTGGAGAGAAAAATCAGGAGGCAATTCTACGCGTTCTTGGGACTGTAATAGATTCAAAGAAATGATGAATATCAGTGGTTTTATTGACATGGGTTTTAAAGGAGCTATGTATACTTGGTCCAATAAGAGGAAAGGTCTATTGAATATTAGAATTCGGCTGGATAGAGGTTTGTGCAACTCGGCTTGGCGACTAATATACCCTGAAGCTGTGGTGTTTGTTCAAATGGCATTAGGATCAGATCATGCTCCAATCTTGGTGAATTTGGAAGGTAGAAGCACAAAAGGTATTCGCCCTTATAGGTTTGAATGCGCCTGGTTGAAGCATCCCGAATGCAAACAAGTAGCTCATGAAGCATGGAATAGAAGTCCCAAAGGTACAAGCAGAGCTAAACTGAATACAAAGATGATTGGGTTAAATGTAAATTCCAGAAATGGAACAAAGAAAGCTTTTGAAATATTCAAGAGAACATTCAAAAGCTCTCTGGTCAGTTGGAATCTATTCAGAGACAGCCATCACATCTTTTTTCCCAAGAAAGAGCAAATTCTCTAGTTGATCTACTAGCTGAAGAGCTATCCAAGGAAGAACAATTGTGGTTCCAAAAGTCAAGAATAGACTGGTTAAAAGGTGGAGATTAAAATACTGCTTTTTTCCATGCTACTACACTACAAAGGAGGGTGACAAATAAGATTCTAAAACTCAAAAAGCCTAAGGGAGGGTGGAGTACTGGACATAAAAAGATTATACAGATCCTCACTGACTATTTCACCATGGCTTTCCAATCTGAACCTATAGACTATGCAGAACTTACACAAATCCTTAACTCCATCCAGCCAACAGTAAATGCGGAGATGAATCACAGGTTAACCATAACACCCACGGTGGAGGAGATCAAGCAAGCACTATTTTCCATGGGCCCTCTTAAAGCTCCAGGACCAGATGGCCATCCACCTATATTCTTCCAGCAATTTTGGGATATTGTAAGTGATGATCTCATTAACTTTGTCTTTGAGGTATTTTCTACTAGTTACATGGACCCCACTATGAATGTATCTTATATCTGTCTTCTCCCTAAGGTCCCCCACCCTGACTCTGCTGATAAGTTTAGACCTATTAGCTTAGGTGGTGTTGCAGTGAAAATTGTCTCTAAAATCATAGCTTGCAGACTTCAAGAGCTTTTACCAGATATCATCAGCCCAATGCAATCTGCCTTTATACCATCAAGACTCATATCGGACAACATCTTCATGGCACATGAGTTATATCATTACATCAAAAAAAGGAAGAAAGGTAAGAAGAAATATTTGGGTTTGAAGCTGGATATGAAGAAGGCATATGACTGATTGGATTGGCCCTACATCAAGGAAGTACTTCTCAAACTTGGCTTTGATAGCAAGTGGGTTTCCATGATAATGAATTGTATTTCATCAGTTTCTTATAAGCTGCTTGTGAATGGGAACATAAGTACTGATATTTGCCCTTCCAGAGGTATCCGCCAAGGCGACCCACTATCTCCAGCCATCTTTATTTTGTGTGCCCAAGGATTGAGTGCCATAATTAGAAGAGAAGAGGAGGCACGAAGAATCAAAGGTATTAGTGTCAAACAAAGAGCTCCAGCCATCTCACACCTTCTTTTTGCTGATGACACCTTGTTATTCACAGAGGTAAAGCTCGAAGCCATCCAAAATTTTAAGCATACTTTGGAAATCTACTGCAAAAGTAGTGGCCAGTTGGTGAATCTAGATAAATCTAGCATCGTGTTTAGTCCGAACACGCCACAAAAATTCAAGAGGTGGTTCTCTCGTATGTTGAAGGTTTCATACACAAAGGAGCCTACTAAATACTTACGCCTACCTCCAGAAATTGGCAACTCAAAAAAAAATATCCTTTGCATACTTAAAGGATCGGACAAACACAAAGCTAGAAAGCTGGAAATACCGCCTACTGTCACATGCAAGTAAAAGCACTCTACTAAAATCGGTTGCCTTTTCTCTACCTCAGTTTGTAGGTGCTCATTTTAAAATACCATCATCCATCCATGAGGAAATGGAGAGAATGTCAGCAAAATTCTTTTGGGGTGAAGAAGATGGAAAGCACAAGATCCATTGGGTGGGTTGGAAGAAGCTCTGTCTATCAAAAGATAAAGGGGGTCTTGGTTTTAAAGACTCTCAAAGACAAAACCAAGCCCTTTTGATGAAAGTGGCGCATAGATTGTGGCCACAACCTACTTCCCTCTGGGCTAGCTTTACCAAGGCTATATACTTCCCCCATGTAGATTTCCTAGCTGCTACTCTTGGTCATCAGCCTAGTTGGGCATGGAGAAGTATAATGGAAGGGAAACAACTTTTGAAAAAACATCACAATGGCATATTGCCAAAGGTAATCGAATAAATATTTGGGAGGATAATTGGTTGAAAAATGATCAAGGTCCTTGGATTCATGAAGCAAGACCAACTGGTTGTGAAGATACTTGGGTGGCTGATCTAATAGATGGAGAGTCAAGAAGATGGAATGAAGAGAAGCTCTCTAACTATTTCAGTTCTGAAACTGCTGCATTAATAAAGAAAATTCCTTTGAGCCTATTTTCAAGTGCAGATAAGCTAATTTGGGGTGCTGCTTGAAATGGCATTTTCTCAGTCAAATCGGCCTACCATGCACTCTCTAATGATCAAGAAGACATCTCCCAACAGTATGCTTCATCTTCCCATATTCCTAGATGGCGTCTAATTCACGATAAGGTCTGGAAAATCGTATGGAAATCGCATTGCCTACCCAAGATTAACTTCTTTATATGGCGTGCAACTGCATATGGTTTACCTACAGGGGAAGGGCTGAGGAGAAGAGGGGTACAGATAGATCCTTTGTATATAAGAGGCTGCGAAGAGGAAGAAAACGTAGCTCATTTCTTGTTGGACTGTCAGTTCGCCCGAGCAGTCTGGTTTGCTAGTGAATTGAACTATCATCCACCACATACAACGCCTCTACTTTTCTTATGCATGGATTGCTAGCTTGCCACAAATAGCACCCACAGAGAAGCAGGCAGCCAGAAAATTCATCAGTCACTGCTTCTTCATTTGTTGGCATATTTGAAGGCACGTAACTGGGAGCATTTTCATAAAGATGGTAGCAGCTCACTGGTAGAAGTGGCTACCAAGGCATCTAAGACCCACTCAGAATTTTGGGAGGCAACCAGGCCCACCATAATACCTCAAAACCAACTCCCTTTTCATGATACCCATCAACAGAGTAAATGGGCTCAGCCACCTCAAGGGATAGTGAAGATCAACAGCGATGCTGGCTTATCGAAAGGAAAACGAAAACGGGCCCTGGGCTTTGTTGCTAGGAACCACCATAATCATATGTTATTTGTAGTTTCTAGCCCAACCAACTGCCCTTCGGCTCAATCGGGAGAAGCAATTGCAATCCGGGCTGCATTACTTCATGCCTTAGCTGAAGACTTGAACAAAGTAATTGTTGAATCAGATTGCAAAAGTGTGATCGAAATGATATTAAAACCACACACTGTCCCTATCCCCTTGGTAATCCAGCCCATTATAGCCAATATCCAAAAACTTGGGCTGTATTTTGTTTCATGTTCCTTTGAACACATTCCTAGGACTGCCAACTGTGTTGCGCATGTTCTAGCACAGAGAGCCCAATTGATTGAAGACTCAACTGTTTGGCCCAGTTCTACTCCTTGGCTGAGGGATTCTTTGTCCTTGGCCTTGGCTTAGTCTTCATTTTAATGAAACTTTCTTACCAAAAGAAAACAATAACCATGACATGTTTTCCATTAACATTGCTACATCACTGATATCTTCTTTATTCTCTTTTCTCTCTTTTGTTTGCTGCTCTTCTTTTGATGTGTTTACTAATTTGTTAGCCAACTATCTTAATTTCTTCTTATTATTATTATTATTTTAAGTCTACAGATTGAGAGCTGTTGTCAACCTTTTAGCTATGGATTTGATTTCTCTCTCTCGGTTTCTCTTCCTCCCCTTTTCTAGATTTATTTTTTTTCAAATCCATTGTAGTTGTTTTGATCTCTTGTGTTGCTACTGAAGGAAGATTGGTCATCCAGACACCAGCACCAGTGCAAATACTTCAGAATAATAGTATTCAAACCTGAAAACAATCAAAACTATTAATGGTCTCTTGCCAAACCCTCCTGTGAAAAAAAAACCCCAAAACCCCTCTCGAGAGGGGACACCTCAAGGCTCCCAAGTATAAATAGGAAAACCGAAGGTATGTTTGCACCATACGATTAGCCGGGGATGGTCAAAAAACAAGCAAAAAAGATAGATAACTCAACTTTCCAATGAAAGTTCTGGAAATCGCTCACCAAAGAGCACTGTAGCAAACCCTAGAGCAGGGTAAAACTTCTGTTTCAAACATTTTGGAGTTGATAGCATTCTGTTAGTTATGATTTATGAAAACATCCTGGATCATCTGATTTAGATTTGCAAAGTTCACCTCCCTAACCAAGGGTCGAGATTTTCATAGACAAAATTTAGAGCCTCTTTCAAATTGAAATTCAAATACTATTGGGGTAAGTCAAAATCTCAGTTCTTTTCTCCACGTACAACTTTGTCCAGCTAGGAAGACTTGTTGGGTTAGTCTCTAGGCTTGTACAATGTAGCATAAACCCAATTGAAATGAATGTATTATTTACTTCACAATATAAGAATTAAGCTTGTTGATGCAGAATCCTGTTCGGAAGCGCAAGTGAACAACCTGCAAAAAACGTGCTTGATCGGGTCTGCAACGATCGAGTTAGTGGAAGCACATAGTTTTAAGAGAAGAAAATAGCTTGTAGAGCTCTCAATACTAGAGAGAGTAACCCAAGAGTGCATACCTGATAATGATAGAGGTGTGGGTATTTATAGATCTTATGAGAGATTACCTTAAGTGTGCAATAATGGAGTTCGAATGAAACTCTTTAATTGTTGCTAACTTCCTGGAGAGAGGAATATTATCAGTCAAGAGATCAATATTACTTAATGAAACTCTGTAATTGTTACTAACTTCTTGGAGAGAGGAATATTATTGGTCAAGAGAGTATTACTAATTGGATTGCAGTTGTGGAGTCCGACCTGAACTCTAAGAACAATTCAAAATACTTAACTTGATCAGAATCCTTACCCTATCTTTAAGGAGGTTGGATACGATTCAAATTGTACACGTTACTTTCGTGGTCCGACTAAGTTTGATCGGTCCTGTTCTTCTTTGGTCGACCTATGTAGGTCTATTATAAATTGTACATAACAAAGCTAGATAAGTATTTAATAACAAAGCTAGATAAGTATTTAATTCCAAAATAAATATTTACATAGAATTTAAATCATGTCTTTGATAAGCTAGCTTGAGATTTTCCTTTTGGGTACTCTCTTGGCTGAAGATTATTACAAGGCTCACAGTCGGAATTCAAAGGACGAACAATAAATGCCTCTATATATCGAGTTGGTTCTTCAATTCTCTTCACATGGATGGGTACTCCACTTGTGCAATTGTACCAAATAAGCTTATTGTAACTCCACACTAACATAGTATCCATAGCTTCCATCGCCAATATAGAATAACTTGTACCGTCCAAAAGCTGGTTCAGTGGTGCCAAGCTCAAACTGTATCGTTTTTTCCATGTCTCCTGCAAGTAATTTTCCAACACCCATAGCTCTATCCATGACTGTGTAGTGTATATCAACCCTATACGGCCTTCACAATTCACCAATTGTTTGTGAATTCTGAAGTCATCGTTCATGGATTCTAGTTCCTTTCCTTCTTCGAATGATTTTGCTTGGGGTAAGGAGATTAATCTCCAACTCTCTTTGTCAATATCCAATGCAAACAAAGCAAATATAGAATCAGAAGTGGTTAACCAATGAAGAGAGCCCTGAAAAAGAACCTCATCACCCAATTCTAGAAGACAACCAGGCTTCACACACGACCTCCATGCCCAGATCTTGGAATCGAATATTTCATAGCAGTAAGCCAAGCCCTTCCCCGTCCATGAGTATCGGCAGATCTTGTAATGCAACGGATGTGAATTCTTTACCACAATAGCCATTTTTTCAGTTTTGTAACGAGTCTTAGGATTTGGAATTTGTGTCCATTGTTGTGTCGCAGGCTTGCATATGTAGTACCTATTGAATTTCAAATTATTAGAAAAAAAATAATAATAAAACTGAACTTTTCCCCCTCAAATCCTCACACTAAAATTTTTCAGTCATGAACAAGGAAGTTTCAATGAAAGAACAGGAAACAGAGAAAGATTAACACAATTTTCATGAACTGAAAGGTAGGAAAGTAAAAGACTCGTTATCCATAAAGAAGATATATATACTATATATAAATGCTTTGCCCAACAGATTATGAGAGTATTACCTCGGTGGTTTGACATAATCATTACTCTTGCAGCAAACCAGACCTTGCGCTTGATATGAAACGGCCTCAATCTTAATGTCCCTTTCTGGGATAAAGTTGAGTGAGATTGATGATGGAGAAGCTTCAAGGGAGATGTAACTGGTGTAGTACCCATCAAACTTTGTAAGATGTTGAACTAGGTAACCGGAAACTGATTGTGTGTTCCGGCGATGAAGACGTTTGAATGTGGGATCGTATGTAAGGGTCTTCCAATGACTGCAAACACATCTGTAACGCCTTTGAAGATCATCAAGCTTCACACGAGTTAGAATCTCATAGAGCATATCATTAGGTAATGTTGGTGAAGATGGCGAATGGCAGTGTCTTTCATCTTCTTCTTCCTCCAAAGCTATAGCTGAATCCATAGTAAAAACCCAACAACCCATAAGCTTAAAGATCAATACAAAGACAAACAGCATTTTTAAACATTAATAAAACATACAAGCATGGAGCTGCAACCGTAACTACCTCTATCTTCACAAGAAGAGTTAATTTGAGTTAAGAGTTAAAAGTATCAACAAATTGTAGAGTTTGATTGTAAACAAATTGTAATTCAAATTCAGATAGAAGTAAGAGCTAGATTCAGTAACTGAGTTTAACTTTGAGCAAAGCGTACCTTGTGGTTGATAAGAAGAGTCTTTAATCCTTGCGAGAGCAGTTTTCATCGACATTGCCAACGATGGAGAGGAAGCTGTTCTATATAAATAATAATATCCTGAAGAACTTACGATCTTCTTCTTTCTTCTTTCTTCTTTCTTCTTCGTCTTCTCTGAACAATAGAGGTGTGTTTAAATACAAGTTTGCTTTACCGTTCTTGCGGTTTGAAAGGAATTTTACTCCCGTTGTGTAATCTTATAGTAACTACGGAGATCAAAAGCTAATGCTTAGGACATTAAGAAGGAATCTCCCTTTCCTTTATTACTACCGAGCACATCGTGAAATCTGAGACTTGATAGCTAAGAAACCTAACAAAACAAAGACAATGCGCTTCTATATATGGAAGGTTTGAGATTAAATAGGTAGTGTTATAATTGAACTTGGAGACTAAGAAATTGTTGTTTTCTTGTTCTTTCTTTTTTTCACAACCAAGGCGTAAGTAATCCACTGTCAACGAACTGGTTTAATTGAACTTGGAGACTAAGAAATTTTCGTTCTTTTTTTTTAGTAATCCACTGTCAAGATCATGAAATCTTGGCCATTAAAATTGGATAACAATTTGTTATAATAATACTATTAACCAAGGTCTGTTTTCCAATTAACGATAAAGGGAGCTTTTGTTGATATTTTACAAACTTAAGCCCTAAGGAGTGCCAAATATCTAGCGCTTCAGACTCCTTAATTAATGTTGATCTTTTTTGGTAAATAAAAGGGATGTAATAGTTGTGTCTCTATGCCTCCCGCTAGACAATGTTCGGACTTTCAAGTTTAACCTATGTAAGCATTAGCCCTGTGAACTACAATTGTAAGCACTAGTCCCGTCAGCATAGCACCACCGAAAGGCTAGTATAATCCACGGAAGTTGGTAGTGACCCCACGCCCAAACCAAAGAGCACATAACGACCCAATGTGAGAAACAGAGAATCAAAGGGGATTCAAAACCGAGACATAGGGGCCACCAAACCTCTTGGGATTGAGCTTGGGACCACTAGACTACTACCTCCGGTGGTTAATTAATGTTGATTGAAGTTTAGGGTTTTTTGAATGCATGACAACAACTATTGAGCATCCTTGAGCTTAAATTTTACTTTGAAATAATAAGGATTGATTATTATACCATCAAATGTCAGCTCAGTTGGCAATGACCAAAGTCTCTCAAAGATGATATGAGGGTTTGATCATTTCAGATAGTATATGTAATAGTCCTCATACTCTCTTCTATGTAAGTTAATATAAGGGTAATTTTCATTTAGACCCCTTGAGTTTTTGTTCAAATCATTTTTTACCCCTAAAAAATGACAACTTGCATTTGCTTTTCCTATGGTATGCAAAAAAAAGACTAGTTAAGGACAAATTGTCATTTTAGATTACATCATGTATGATAGTTTCAATCTGACAGGCCTAATAAAAAAAAGACAGATTTACTTATAACTATTTTATTTTATATTAAAGGATTTTAAAAGTTTAAATTTACAAAGTTGAACCCTAGGTTGGGAGTTTTGGGTCTGGTGATCTCAGTTGGGGCAATGCTGGTTTAATCCATCTCTTGATTCGTAGTACTTTCAATCTAAGGTCCACACATTTCAAGATAAGAACTCAGCTTTTGATGTAAAAAAGACAAGAATGCCCTACTTAGAAGCCGTTGTTGACTTGTTTCCCAAGCCTTTCAACAGAATTTTTTTCTATTCTTGTTTTGGTTTTTTTTTTTTTTTTTTGGGGGGGGGGGTTTGAGTCTCAAAGCGGTCGAAACCGTCGGTTTGTTTAAAAAAAAAAAAAAACATCTGAATTTATATATAAGTACATGATTTAGACCATATATGTATATATAAAAAATACACAAGAAATAGGAATGTTAACCATATGACTTTAGTGTTTTTGCTTTCAGAATTACTGAAAGCTATTTTTGATACTTTTTTTTTCTTCCAGTTAAACATGCACTTTATATTAATAATATTATAAAGAAATTATATAACATCTACAACGAGAGTAATTGTAGCCATTCCGCTCTTGTTCGACAATATCCAAGAGCCAGAGTGGCAAATGATCAACTTGAAGCTCTATTTCAGCATCGTCTAAAACTAAACAATCCAAAAAATCGGCGGTTGAATTAACCTCCCTGAGATGATGATAAAAACACAATGGCAAAACAGTGGTCGCATTCCCCAAATATCCTCTAGATTATCACTAGTTGACCATAATGCTTCAGCTAGACGAGCAATTTGTTGAATTATTGCCATAGTGGAGTCGTGAATTTCAACACAAGAATAGCCTTGTTGGCCAGCATATTGCATACCCAGTTGGATTGCGGTCAATTCCATACGTACAACACTAGGAGAAGCACAACCACCTGCAACAACAAAGAGTACCTCCCCAATAGAGTTTCTTCTGATTGCTCCATATCCCCCATAACAAGAACCAGTGGCAGGCAAGCAAATTGAACCATCACAATTAATTTCAACCCAGTGTGATGGAGGTTTAGTCCAAGAGAGTTGCAGTCAACTGAAAGAGCATGGTTAACAGAATTTCGCCAATTTGAAAATAAAATACGATGGTTAGGAGAATCTTCCACGTACACGTCGTAGAAGCTGTGAAAACTGACTCTAGGTATCGCCATTATGAGATTCAACACAACACACGCCCGCCTCCTCTCATTCCGATAAAGAATGAAGTTACGAGTTTCCCAAATTCGATAAACCGTGGCGGCAAAACTAAATTTAGGAACCTGCATCATAAGAGATTCACCCATAAAATGTGATTGGAGCCACTATAGTTCATCCGACAATGATGAAAGTGGAGCACGAGTAAATCATTTCAAGCACAACACTGCACGCCAGATCCATGCGGAGATTGGACAATTAAAGAAGAGGTGATCTTCTTTTCAGGTGCTGAATCACACAGAGGACAACGCAATTCATCTGAAATACCCATGTTAACCAAACATGTTCTTGTTTGCAATCAACCTTTAATTGCTAGCCAAGTGATGAAAGAAAAACAAGGTCGATGCAGAGGAAACCATATTAATGGAGCCAACCCATCGATAATGACAAACCCAAATGTACTCCCGGGCATTACACAAAGAAAACTTACCTTGACTTTCTAGTGATCAAACTAGGGCATCCTGCTGTAAAGAGGTAGATAAACATATTTGTCTAATCTCAGGAATGTGGTTTTAAATAACCACATCCATGGAAGATTCAACCCATCCACTATGCACATCCCTTAATCGTGAGACACAATCCAATGCATGTCTTCCCAAGGCTGGTGAAATGAGACATCCCATTTTGGCTTCCCAAATAGAAACAGATCATTACAAAGCAGATACTAGTAATCTTAGGTAGAGCACAACGTGGATGAAACTTGTAAAGATTTGTAAAGATTTGCAATGTCACATCCCCAATCGATACCCTAACTGCAATACCTGGAGGTGTGATCCACAGTCCCGAAGATCAAGTCTCAATTATCATCTTCCCACATAACACAATAGTACAATCACGAACAATAATAAATCATTTTATTAATGTAATTAAAAGAATAATCAAAGTATAGATCTCAAAAGGATCTCAAAATCATTTTCTAACACACACCATATCTCATGACAATAGTCATGGTGAGAGAGTGTGGCCTAATTCCCCATCCATGATCGATGATTGGATTGTTATCTCCATACATCGGTCGTGATGCCTAGTTGGTTGAAGTCATTGGAGTCTGTGTAAGACTTCTCAGAGGAGGCTGGTGTTATGTCTTAATGCATGTCTACCTATAAAGACTGGCATGGTTAGATATATAGGAGTACACTCACATTTACATTACATCTATACATTTCAAAATACAAATACATGTTAAATGCGTGGTAAATGATAATGTTGACTTCATTGAGTTCTTTAGAACTCATTCCATGTGGAAAATACTTCTGTTTAGACTCCTATATAGGTTATGAAGATGCCATATTCCTATAGAGTATATTGCTGACGGAGTCCTTTAAGGTACTGGCAAGAAAGGACACCGAGGCACACAGAGAGTTGTGCCCTTTCCTGAACTACTGATAGAGTCCAATCATTTTGAGAGCCTAGGGAATATGTTTGGGAACATGGTTGTCTTGATTGTGATTAGTTATATTCTTTATCCATTCGTTAGGCAATGGCGTTATATACCTTTTCAAACATTTTGTGATATACTTTGAGACTTCAGTTGCATTAACTATAACTCTAATTTAAACTTGATTATAACTTTGAAATTAATTATGGATAATTGTCATAACTTATGTTTGATATCTTCCAAGTGCTTGTTTGTTTGAACTTGGAAAGAAGAACTTGAATGGGTAAGCAATCACTTCAGTGGAAAACCTTGATGAGTTCATACGATGTTTTAGTTTCTATGCTACAGTATACGGTATTTGACAAGAACAGAACAATAGAATCTTCATTGGTTCTTGTCGTGAAGCACGAGTGATTATTGGAGTTAAATGGTAGCAGGGGACACTCAACATCGTTTTACAGGTTGTAAAGAAAAGGTTACAGATTGTGCCAAGAATTGTCAATTCTTCGGTCGCTGGAGTTTGGAAAATTCAACTTCTTTTTGACTAAAGAGACGGATTAGACCCCCGGTAGGGCTCGTGAGATGTAGTTTCAGCGCGTTCAGGTAAAATCAGATTCTTAGACAACCATTCAGATGATAACAGGGTTCTACAGGACCCCTTGGTATGTCCTTGATGCGATTAGTGAGATATAGCTGGTCTTACGGTGGATTCTTGGAGTGCTCTTTTGATCACCATGTCTAAGAATTGAATTCGTGTGTGGATTTCCTAACTGGGTTTTTACAATCTGGTTTCAGTATCTGAATGGGAAAAAATAGGGCTAGCCGACATTTTAGACCTTCGATGGTCCAGATTGATGAAGTGTTTGAAGCGTTTGACTGACCACACTGATTGATCTTGATCCAAACGTTTCTCACGGCTCGTTGTAGAAATCAAACTCAACCCAAAAAGGGGGGAACGAGAGAGAAAGAATGTGAGCCAGCTGAAGAAGACTTGCAGTCTACGTGTCCGTGCGTGAGAGGGCGAGAGAGGGGAAGAAAGTTGACTTCGTCTTCGATGGAAGAAGACGTGAGGTTCAATGAGTCAAAAATGACTCGTACAGATAAGAATTTCTCATTCCCCACAACCTTACAACAGACAAAACGCCAATTCGTGGAAGCAGAAGAAAGATACCCATCAGGTCTGAGTTCATGGGGAGAAGCTCACCAAGCTAAAGCAACAGAGAAACTTAAGAGGATTGGAAGGAAAAGAGAAACTTCGTTCATCGATACTTGTTTCTTGCGTTACTTGGTCACTGGGTTTCTAGAAGAGATCGGTTGCTTTGGTATTCAAACCTGGATGTTTGGTTGGTCAGGCATGTAAATAGGGAAATCATGACTTTGATTGTTTCTCTTGGTGGGAAGGGGACTTGGTTAAGGCTTTGGGGCTTTCAGTGAGGAGGACTGATGAAGTCTTCTTTCGTGTGAACTGAGGTAGTGGTATGGAATTATAAGATACCCTTTTTTCTATTATGTTTTTTATTTTAGTGAATACAAGCACTTTGAGATGATGAAAGCATGCCCAGTTTGTGATTTTGAATTCACTCCTATTCATGTTCAGTAATTTGAAGACCCAAGAATTAGGGTAATTCCCCCTTCTTCTTCTTCATATCTCTACGATGCAGCTGTGAATCACCCAAAAATTGGATTTGAGATTCTCAAATCGTTAGTATAGTATACCTGTTTGAATGAAGTACACCTTTGGATATTTATTGGTTTTAAATGGCAGTTCTCTTTGATCTGCTCTATTTCAGTGTTGCTTAAAAAGGGCACTTTTTGATGTAGATCTCAGTAGTTATGCTGCTGTTACTTGGAACTAGATTTCTTGTGAAATAGACCCAGTTTATTGAGAAGATGTGCTCAACAAGTAGTAATGCTGGGATTGGGATTTGAAGGACCAAGGTCAGGTTGAGTCTCTAAAAAGGTCTATGGCGTATGCAGAAACAGCAGAGCAAACGGAGAAGCTGTGAAAAAGGAACTGTTAGTTGCCTCTTCCATTACCTTTCTAGGTAACAGAAGAATGCCCTGTTACTCCTCAACCCTGCATCATCCTCCGCTAGAAAAGGATGGAATTTTTTTTTTCTTTTTCTTGTCCATGTTGCATTCTTACCTTTTAAGTCTTGACTTCACTTTTTGCTGACCAAAAATTCTGATTATTTCCAGAGGCTTGGATTGAGACATCAAAATCAAGGATGCATCAAGCAAATTGTAGGACTTTCACGGAGCTTCTCTCTGAGTTACTCCTATTGGCTGATGAGGTTGCTTCACTTGCCAAGGATGCTGAAACTGAACAAGGGCTTTTCACAGAGTTTGCTGTTTTTGTAGAAAAATTCTCACCCATTCTTATTGATTTAAGGGATAATAGTACAGTCATGGACACATTGCCTATTCCAAAGGCAGTTGAGTCACTAGAAAATGAGCTTAGACATGCTCGAACAGTAATCAGGGGTTCCAATTCAATATCATCGAAACAGGTTGAAGAAATTATTCATGACCTTGGTAGATGTTTAGGTCTTGTGCTCTTGGCGAGCCTTGATGTGTCAATTGAAATCAAAGAAAAGTTTGGAGCTTTACACAAAGAAATGATGAATGTGAGGTTCAATGCCAGTGTTGACCATGATTTGGAGTTCCCTAGCGGCCTGGATATGGAGGAGGATGGAAGAACTATATTTGATATCGACAACATTGCCTTGCACCTTAAATATGGAAATGATGAAGAGTTTAAGTGCGCACTCTCTGGATTAAGATCACTAATTAGTGAGAAGATGATTCAGAATGAGTGGGTAGATGATGAAGGTATTATTCCAGTTCTCTTGAATAGATTGCAATCTAGTAAGGAGAAAAACCGGTTAACTATAATTTCAGTACTGAAGGGCCTTCTGGCGGAGAATGGCAAAAACAAGGTAGGTAGAATTTGATTGTACTTATTTCTTCTTAATTTTGCAGTTCGGTTACACATAGTTTTGGTATCTTAGAATGCTATTTGTACAGGAGAAAATGGTAGATGTTGGATCCTTGTCGATGATAGTGCGGTCTCTAACTCGGGATGTTGAAGAGCGTCAAGAAGCTGTGGGGCTCTTGCTGGCTCTGGCAGAGATCCCTGCAGTCAGTCGGAGGCTTGGCAGAATACGAGGTTGTATTCTTATGTTAGTTTCTGTGCATAATGGGCTTGACCATCATTCTTCACAGGATGCAGGGAAACTGTTGAGCCTTTTGTCAAGCAACACTCAAAATGTTCTTCATATGGCAGAGGCAGGTTACTTCAAGCCTCTAATAGAATATCTGAGGGAAGGTACTTATAAAGCTTTCCTTTGGCTCTAGCATTAAACCTTTTACCCATTATGTTTGTCAACTTTTTATATCGTGTGATTGTGATCCCCTTTCTGGAACGTGCATAAGATGGATTTGGGGTTGTCTCAGTGTTTGCTAAAAATGCTTATGTGCTTGAATTTTTTAAAATGACAAATACTGTGTCATTTTTTAGGGGGTGAAGCCCAGCAACTGGCAAAGTCATTGCTATTCCTCTTCCACTAGTTGTACCATATCCCTTTGACTTTTAGTTTCACAGAATTAGATGACATTGAAAAGCAAAGGCAAATCAAACGAGATAGAGAAGTTGCATGTTTGTGATTCTAAGTCTGCCCAGACATTAGGTTTATAGTTCATAGGATAACACTTCGTAGCTTATGGGAGGAAAGTAATCTCATTTCACCCCAAATAGAAAAGAATGAAGAATCAGATGAGATGTTTGAACATGAATGACTAAGATCACTTTGCTTTGAGGCTTGTTTTCCAGTCTGAAAGTGTTGTTGCATCTGCCTTTTTTTATTATCTTTCTTAGATTTTTTAATACATATAAGCTTTATTTCCCCCTTTTTCTTTTTCTGTTTTCCAGATGAATGAAATAATCATTAACCAAAGCCCCAGAAAAGGAGGAATAGAATGTACAAGAGAGAAGGAAAGAGAGAAAAGAAGAAACAGAAGGGGAGGGGGGAGGGGGGAGATTACAACCTACTAGTCGGCAAGAAAGAAGAACCAACACCCTAGGAAACAACAATAATCCTGTTCCTCTGGATACCCAAAACCACAGGGTGGGGTAGAGACTACAATCTAGTAGAAACATCAAAATAGATGGCTCCCCAAATCAAGTCGAGAGATCTAGATTTGGGGGTCCGTCTTCTCAAGTTCCACTCCCACCAAATGTGAAGATTGACGCATTGAACACCAATTTACCTACCACATCTCAGATAAAAATGCCTCCAAAATGTCTCAAAACCCAAACCCAATCCCTAGAGAATCCAAAGGAGCATCTGTGGCGGCGCCAAATGGTGATAGTGGCTTTGCCCATAAGGAGCAAGAGAAGGGGCAAGGGTAGAAAATGTGGTCTATATCTTTGGGACCATTGACACTTGGCTGATATTTGTTTTCCTGTTGACTGGTAGCTAATCTAAGTTAAAATTTGAGGTTGGTATTAAAAACAGTTTAGCTACGTCTCTGTGTCTCTCTCCAACCAAATATTTATAATTTACTATGGCTGTAAAGTTGACAACTTTCTTCAGCTTATTTGGGCTCAGCCTGAAGAAATTGAGCTCTGTAAAACTGAAAGATCACTTCCGACTTTTTGCCAACAATTGTGGGAACTAAGGTTTATATGCAGTACCCTATCCTCATCTCTGTCAGATAAGCATGTGAAGTCCCAATACCGTAATTAGTGTGGAAGTTAATTCTTAGAATCATATGCAGAGTTCTGTCTGTTGAAGTGCTTGCCAAAACATTTCATTTGTCTGGTATAGCTATTGATGCACTATATTCTCTATTTTTAGGTTCCGAAATGAGTAAGATTCTTATGGCAACAGCACTTTCAAGAATGCAGCTTACAGATCATAGTAGAGCTGCTCTTGGTAAAGGAGGAGCAATTGAGCCCCTTGTCAAAATGTTTTCGTGTGAGAAACTTGAAGCCAAGATTTCTGCATTGGGTGCCCTGCAGAATCTTTCTAGTCTGCCTGAAAATATTCAGATTTTAATTAATACAGGAATTGTAACAACTTTGCTCCAGCTCCTTTTTTGTGTCACTTCTGTGCTGATGACCCTTCGAGAACCAGCTTCAGCCATACTTGCCAGTATTGCTCAGTCTGAATCTATTCTTGTGAATGAAGATGTAGCAGAAAAGATGCTCCCACTTTTAAACTTGTCAAGCCCCATAATTCAGCGTAACCTCTTAAAGGCCCTCAATAGTATTGCCAGTCACTCCAATGCATCCAAGGTTAGATCCAAGATGAAAGAAAATGGTGCACTTCAGCTTCTCCTCCCCTTCTTAACTGACCGAAATACAGAAACCAGAACAGTTGCCTTGAATGTACTCTACAATCTCTCTAAACATTCTTCAAGGGAGTTGTCTGAACAACTGGAAGAGATCCATCTCAATGTTATAGTAAATATTGTCTCAGAGTCAGAGTCTGAGGAGGAAAAAGCTGCTGCTGTTGGATTATTGAGCAACATCCCTGTAAGGAACAAAAAAGTCACAGATTTCCTCAAAAGGGCAAATTTTCTGGCCATTCTGCTTTCATTGCTGGGTGTGTGCACCCAAACTTCAACACCCACAAGGAGATGGTTAGTTGAAAGCACAGCAGCTATATTGATACGATTTACAGTTCCTTCAGATAAAAAACTTCAGTTACTGGCTGCTGAACATGGGGTGATCCCTTGGCTCATGAAGCTGCTCTCAATCGGGTCGCCTACTGCCAAATGTAGAGCTGCAACTTCATTGGCTCAGCTGTCACAGAACACACTTAGCCTCAGCAAATCCCGAGCATTGAGGTGGCATTGTATGCCTACCTCTGGAGATGCATTTTGTGAAGTTCATGATGGCTACTGCTTTGTGAAAAGCACATTTTGTCTTGTCAAAGTAGGTGCTCTTCCACTACTATTCCAAATTTTGGAAGGTGAAGACAGAGAAGCAGATGAAGCTGTCCTAAAAGCCCTTTCAACTGTCATGCAAGATGAGATCTGTGAAAATGGTGGTAAGATCATTGCCAAAACATCAGGTGTTCGTGCTCTCTTGAGAGTTCTTGAATTAGGGAATGTAAGGGCCCAAGAGAAAGCACTTTGGATATTGGAGAGGATTTTTCGATTCCCGGAGAACAAAGTGCAGTACGGGAAACTCGCTCAAGTATTGCTTATTGAACTAGCACAGAAGGGATCTCCTACCTTAAAATCAACAATTGCAAAGATCTTGGCACATCTTGAGCTCCTACAAACACAATCAAGCTACTTCTGAGGAGGTTTAAATTGAGTATGTGTCTGTTATTTTGTTTCATTTTTTGGTAAAAATCAATTTCGTGATTATTTTGTTGTTTCAATTGTTGTTTCTTCTATCAGTTGGTTCATGGCTGCGTTTGTAAATCAGTAGAACCCCTCTGTAATTAATATGTATGCAACTGTGAGTGTACATGGAAATGTTCAAATTGGAAATAAAAGATGGGGATGGTGATGAAAACATCGTCATCTTCCTGCAAATCCTTCTGGCTCATTAAATAGTGTTACTCTATTCTTTTTCTGGGGGGGTTGTGATCTGCTCTAATCCTTGCTCCAAACTCCACGGGGCCGCCGAGATGTTAATTTTGAAATCCCGCCTGCTTTCTGGGGTGAGGTATTTTATCTGCTCTAAATCCTTGCTCCAAACTCTCAACGGTCATGGTCAACTGTATATCCTGTAGATTGTTAATTTTGAAATCCTTCAGCTCTTTTAGAACCAAAACAGAAAACTACGCCTACCCTGTCTTGGAGAATCTATCTGATGTACCATTCTTTTCAAGAATTTCTTCCAAATTCAGTTCTTTACAAATCCTTTATGATGAAACTGAAGAGTTTAAGAAGCTAATGAAATACCTGATAGGCAAATGTTCTTCCAATATAAATGATTTACTGTTTCTTTGATTTCAAAACTGAAAATCAGAGAATGGAAAGATGAGTCTACTCAATTTAATTGGGTTGGGCCACACACCAAACTTAAACTTCTGTCAACCATTATAACCCTAAAACTAAACTGGTGCAGGCATCCAATGGCCAAAAGAGAGAGATTCAAACAACCTAAATTATGATTATTAATAGCCAAAGCCAAAATGATGAGAAAATCATGAACCAAAGATAAAGAGAAAGGAAGAATTAGCTTCAATTAATAGATATAATTAATCCCAGTTGTCCTCATCAAGTAAAAGCTGGGACTTCTCAAGAATAAACTTTCCTTCCTTGAACTTCTGTGTATCTCGATAAGCTTTCTGATACTTCCAACCCAATATCTGCGTGCAGTCACAACAGAAAACATCAGCAACAGTGTAGAGTCCAGTGTTAAATTGTCTATCCTCTTCATCCCCCAGAAGTATGTTCTTGACATGAGAGAACAGATAAGCTCTGCTGCGTCTGGAAATATACTCTTTAGAAATGATGTGATCGTGAAGAGAAACATTGTTTCTGCATTCGAAACATCTGTACTGTCCAAGGGTTGCTGCCATGGAAGGATCTTAAAGAGCTTCAACACTGTAAAACCCATCGCTTACCATGCCCATATTTATCGTAATTGAAGGGAACTCTTTACAACAGAATATAGTTGAGATATTTTTGCAAATTCAAAATTATTTAAATTTGAACTCAAATTTGACTTGATCTTACTGTAATCTTTAGCTTGACTACGCCAAGTGAGCCAATCCGATATCGCCTACAAGACCCAAATACTCTTTAATTGGATACAAGCGTTAATCAAATTAGGGTTTTTTTTCTTGCTAAAAAGGTCATCTGTATCAAGAATTGGAGAAAAAAATTAATCCCTGCCTTCTTCCTCATACCTTCGATATTCTAAGGGTCTGATTGGTTACATGAATCTAATCTCTGGATTCATGAGTGCGAGATTTATGCCCGTTCGGTTGTAAAAATCCCTGGATTCATGAAATCTAGATATTCATTTTTTTCACACTAAAAACGTGAATCTGTAGATTATGGGTATGGGGTGAAATCTCTTTACTATAAAAGCGCTAAACATTTGTGCATTCACAAAAGTCATGTCCGACCAAATAGTTTTTTAGGATTAATCCACAAATTTCATTCCAGAACCAAACAATTAATTTTATGAATTATAATTCCATAGATTTGAAATCTTTAGATATTTGAAATATCTAGACTCATGTAGCCAAACAGGCCCTAAAAGAATATATCATTAAAATTAAACACAATTTTAAAAAAAAAATCAATTCCTATTAAAAGAATCTATAATTTAAGTTTGACTATTCATCCCACTGTCTTCTTTCTCCAACAAGAGTTGATCAATTTTTGCAGTTTCTACGAAAGCAATCTCTATTCGCCTACTATTTGAGATCTCTTCATTGAACGAGATTGATTCCTCCTCGCTTGCGAAGCTTCCCTATTTTTTGCCCCCACCAGTTAATCTCATCATTCATACAAAACGTCTTGGCGTCGTTATAGCACTTAACCGAACCGTTTGATCAACTCCTAAATCATGAGACACTTTATCAATGGCTAACTCACACTCCAAGTGACCCCCCTTAATGTTCTCTACACTTTGAATTTGAAATTCAGACCCCAATATGTTGTACTCATTCTAAGTATTGACTTTTTCGAATATAATTCACTCCCAATCCGTGTGTAGTTGTCTCAATTGTTTTCGTATTTTTACGAATATATTGTGGTATGTGTCACTTGTATCCAATTGAAAAATAGATCCACATCAACATATCTTGATGACCTGTGTTTTGTGAGATCTGCAGTGGAAGCAACAGATTTAAATAGATAAGTTTCGTTATAAAAACTCTTCATCTATTTTTTCTCATCATCAACCTTTGATTCTCATGCAACACTTACAGGCGTATTGTCTTGTATTAATATGTATTTTAGCATAGAAGAGTATTGATATATCATATCGGTTGCATCCAATAAAAATACGTATCGACTAGTATTATATTGTATTGTGAAATACTTTAAACCTTGCGATACATTGCGTAAATCCATTTTCAAGGAGGCATAGTAATTTACGGTCTCAAATATGGAGGCCTTTTTGAAATTAAGCATTTATGTGCCATTGTCAACTCTCCTTGGTGTATGTTTGCCGTTGGGTTCTATATGCTTCAATGCTCATCATTGCTGCACTTGTTGTATTTGCCATTCTACGTTAGATTGTTGGGATCAATAATGCCACAGTTTTGTTAGATGCTAGGATTGTTGGCATAAAAATGAAAATAGAATAGAAGTACAGA
The DNA here is from genome assembly GCF_041222555.1 of Hakea prostrata. Lineage (NCBI taxonomy): Eukaryota > Viridiplantae > Streptophyta > Magnoliopsida > Proteales > Proteaceae > Hakea > Hakea prostrata. Next base: position 14,484,822 of record NC_142609.1, on the reverse strand, counting down.
GTATTTTGAAACCGGGACAGTGTTCACGCATGCAACATTAGTTTATACGTTATTAAAAAGGCCCACGACCAACCAACGGGGGTTGGTCCAAGTGGTAAGCAGCTTGGTCACCTTAAACAAGGTTTCGGTATCGAAACCTTGTGAATACAAAAAATTCCCGCTGGAAGACTCACCCACCACAGCCAGGTGTGCGACCCAGGTCGAACACCGGATTAGTCAAGGCAAAGCCTTGGAAACCGGGGTTGGCAACCAAAAAAAAAAAAAAGGCCCACGACCAACGGGGGATATCGAAATCTTGTGAACGCAAAAAATCCCCGCTGGGAGACTCACCTACCACAACCAAATGTGCAATCCAAGTCGAACACCGGATTAGTCAAGGCAAAGCCTTGGAAACCGGGGTTGGCAAACCAAAATAAAAGAAGCCCACACATAAAAAAATTCCTTAAATAATAGAAGTTTAAAAAAATATATTTTGCCCACGTGTATAAATCTCATTATCTTTGTATTTTTTTGAATTTGTTTTTGTATTATCTCATTTATTGTATATGTAAATCATTATGTATTGAATAAATTATTAAATTACACAATCTTTATTTATCATATGTGTAAGATCTTTATTTATGAATTTATAACATACATAAACTTCTTAAGTTTCCACCACTTTTATATCCTAAATTATCTTATAGGAGAGAAAAAAATAAAAATTTAAAAATCAGCTTCTCTTCATTTTTTTTCCCTTAATTTTTCTTTTTCCTTGAAATTTGGAAAAAAAATGAAATGAAAACTACAAACTAGTACGCAATAAAATAGATTTCAAAGATGCAAACAGAATAATTACAAAATGTAAATTTGCTTTTATTTAAAATTAAAGATTTAAAAGCAAGTATCGTGGTTTCAATGCATAAAAAATTTTTTTTGACCAATGACTTTAAATAGGTGGTTGAGACCAAACTAAAACATATAGGCGAAATTCGTGCAAAATGCTTGATTCGGTGGGGAGCAAAATGAAAATGGGGTGGAATTAATATAAACGAAAATTGCCGATTCTTCACGAAAATCCCTAGAATTCATGGCCGCTATTACATCATTCTCTTTTTCTCACTTGAGTTCTTCCAAACCTCACAAACCCTTTTCTTGAGATTGCACCATGCATTGCACCTCCCTGCACTCAAGGAACGATATCTCGCCGGGATTCGCCGGTTTGCCGGGTGGCAAACCAGGCGAACCGGGAAATCTTCGCCTGAAATCTCTGCGAGATTTCGCTGACGCCGTAGCCAGCGATATCGCTGCTGGCTGTTGCTATTCCTTTCTCTTTCTCTCTTTCTCCCTTTCTTTCTTCTTCTTCTTCTTCTTCTCCGGCGATGTCGCCGCTGCTACCACCTCTCTCTTCTGTTTCTTTTTCTTTCTCTTTTTCTTTCTTCTTCTTCTTCTCCTCCGGCGTTGTCGCCTCTGCTATTACCTCTCTCTTCTGTTCTTTTTCTTTTTCTTTTTCTTTCTTCTTCTTCTCCTCCGGTTGTCGCCGCTGCTATTAGTTTCACAATCATCGACAAAAAAAAAACAGTTTTAAAGTTTCACCGGAAAATCGACAATTTTCTGGCGAAAAAGTGAAATCTCGATTTCGGTGAGATATTTATTTCGCCCACTGGCGAATTGGGCGAAATTCGCCGAAATGTGGTTCCTTGCCTGCACTACACTTCTGTAAATGTCGAAGTCCACCTGAAACTATGTTTGCACCTTTGAAAATGTCAAACTTTACCTGAAAATGGCTGAAAACTATGTTTGCACCTCCCGAAAAATGTAGGCAAATAATCAGCAAAATTTGCCAGTTCATCAGGTTTCGCCAAAAGGCAACCAACAAATTTCGTCGGAATGTCGCATCTTGGTTGAGAGTTCAAATTTCCATTTCCGTGGGATTAGAGGTGAAACTTAATTCACTTTATATTTAAATTATGTATAATACTTTTTCTTTTTTTTAAAATTTCATATTTAAATTGTGTATAATAATAATTTATGTTGAAGTTATAGTCAACATGTACGTGAGTTTGTCCAGACAAACCTTAATTTTACATAAACTTTAAAAAAAAAATTCAGATTTTCGAGAATAATTCAATTATTGTTTATTTCAAGGGATTGGTACAGTAGACAAAAACCAACGTTTAAGTTCAAGAATATTCTCAGGTCCAAAATATATTTAAATAATTATAAATTTTTTCTAATAAAAAAAATCTTAAATAATATTTTTTTTGCCCACGTGTATAAAACACATTTTCTGTATATTTTGAATTTATTTCTATATTACCACATTTATTGTATATGTAAATCATTATTTATTGCATAAATTACACACTTTTTTAATGAATTTATTACATAGATAAATTTCTTAAGTTTACACCACTTTTAAGAAAACATTAAAAAAATATTTAAAAATATAAATTTGTACACAATAAAATAAATTTCAAAGAAGCAAACATAATAATTTACAAAATGTAATTTTGCTTTTATTTAAAATTAAAGATTTAAAAGCAAGTTCCAATATCTAAGGGGTATGTTTGATAAATTTGATATAATTTAAAACATAAGAGATTATAAATATATAAGGATAAATGTTACTTACCTCCCCTCTTAGCTGGACAAATCCCTCATAGTTGGATAATATCACTTACCTCCCCTCTTAGCTGGACAAATCCCTCATAGTTGGATAGTATCACTTACCTCCTCTTTTACCTAATAAATATATTTAACATCTCCCCTCTATTAAAATTCACGATTAGTCTTCTTAGCTGTACAAATCCCTCTTAATTGGATAATATTACTTACCTCCCGTTTACCTAATAAATATATTAAACATCTCCTCTCTATTAAAATTCTCGATTAAATTTAATTTTTATCGTTAAATATTTTTCTAAAACTCCAAACTACCCTTAGCTAAAAATATTTTTTATTGAGTTTTAACTAAGATGTTACGGTAACTTAAAGTTTAAAATAAAAAAACATTTTTAGCCAGGTAATTGGGTTTTAGAAAAAAATTTAATAGTAAAAATTAGTTTAACCGATAAAGTTAACAGAGGAGAGGTGTAAATGCTATTTGTCCAGCTAAGAGGGAAGGGTAAATGATATTTACCCCATATATCTCCATTTAAAATGTAATGATAAAGATGGAAATCAAGAAAATTTGTAAATACATTATTTCTTAAGATCTTGCTTCTTTGTCTCTAATTCCATCAAAATATGTATGGTAATAAAGACGAACTATTTCGCATTATAAATTTAAATTTAAATAACAGAAATAAAAAGAAAAAAAATAAAATTTGTGATAACAATGATCTAGTTAATAAAAATCTTACCATCGCATTAAAAATTATAAATCATATGAATTTTTAGGTAAGGTACATTTTCAATATGAATTAGTTAAATAATAAAAATTTTGATTTCATGTATAATAATTAACGATTTTCAATTTCCAATTCTAGCTTAAGCAAATTCCGGTATCAAATCCCTGTGGATGCAAAAAATCCCCGTTGAAGACTCACCCAGCACAGCCAGGTGTGCGACGCGAGTCAAACCACCGGTTTATAAAACGAGGTGGGCAAAATAAAATAAAATAAAAGTAATATTAAAATTTCAAAAATATTTTAATATTTTTAAATAAATATATAAATACCATATTATCAACGGCAAAGACATAGTAATTGTAGACAAAATAAAAATATTAAAATTTCAATTAATAATTTTAAAACTACAAACTTAAAAAATGTAATAAATTTAAATAAAAGGGGACAAAATAATAATAAAATTAAAGTAAAAAGAGACAGAGTAATTAAAGACTTAAAAGTTAAAACTAGGTTCAAGATCAACAAAACATTACAAGAGTCCAGGCCCATGCATTTCGACATCCAACCCATTCAAAAAAACTAACCCAGGGCCCAGGCCCATGCCTAGGCCCAGCCAAACCAGTCAACAAAACCAAAAAAACAACTATTACAAGAGTGAAGACCCATGGGTCAATATATCCAACCCGACCCGATCCCGAGTACCACAGCTATATCTGATTTATTAACACATCTCCACCAGAGACCTTGAAATCGTTAGGATCCTTCTCCACATTCAGAACTTGAAAATTTCCATCAACGAGATAAGCTGACCACCTTTGTGAACGAAGCCCAAGTAGAGCTTCTGTGAGATCCTCATCCAAACCCAAGCTCTTGTGAAAGCTTCCATCAAAATCTCCATAGAACTCAATCACATCTTTAGCTTGAAGCTTGTCAGCCCATCCATGCATAACATAAGGATCATTAACAGAGACACAGATCACAGAATCCACTCCTTTAGCTTTGAAGTTATCGATGTTCTTCTTGTAACTGGGAACATGGGCATTTGAGCAAACACCAGTAAAGGCTCCTGGAAGCCCAAAGATGACTACATTCTTGCCCTTGAAGATTTCTTTCACTGGTGTAGTTGAGAACTTGGAAGCCACGCCTTCGTCCCAGGTTCTGGACTTTTGAATAGAAACATTGGAAGCTATTTCCAGAATGTTTGTTCCCACTGAAACCATCTTTTCCTCTCTATCGTCTTCACTTTCAAAATGCGCTCCGAGTCTTGAGTGTTGGGAGACTTGAAGTGTGTGGATTTATAGATGAACTAGTCGGCCATTCTCTGGGTTGATTTTATGTGACACATTTCATTTGCCTGCTAGGTGTTTGAGAAATGTCTTGCATGAGTTTTGGCTCATTTTCTCATTGCTACGTGTTCCTGCTACAGCTGCTACGTGTACCATTGAATTCAAACTTTCTGTGAAGAAAGTTATCCAATCGAAAATGGGCTCCCAGCTTTAGGTAAAAGAGTTCTTGTGAAGACTTTTAGCTTGTTTTGTTTTTTTCTTCTTTTTCTTTCTCACATAGTTTTCTATTCTTTTAGAGTAATTAATATCTATTTTGGAACTATTTTTGTTTATAGAAGTATAAGAAAAACATCACAAGTGTTAATAGACTTATACACCTTGTGTTTTTTATGAATATGAATAATTGTAAATAAATTTTTGGGTACCTTAATTGGTAAAATCAGCACTTCTAAATATGAGGTTAAAGTTTGAATTTTTCTATGAGAAGCGAAACCATCTTATGTTATGTAATATCCTCTCCTTAATGTATTGCATAGTTCTGCATCTTTCTAAAAGCAACCTTTGCAATTTTTCCCACTTAATCAGAATCATAAGATGTTGATGGTTGATACGGACAAAATAGTACCAAATCCGGTTGAACCATGATCGGGTCTTTAAACCCGGCTAGTAACAGCCTTGGCATGTTTAGGACCGGTTCGGGATTAAAACCCACTGGTTGTATGAAGATGAAGACTACAGTTACAGATATAAACGTGATTCTGAAGATTTTGGGATATGTGATCGAATCATAATAGGTAACTTCCAATGATATTGAGTGGGGATCGTACAAAGATTGGTAACTACCCACAGTTCTTAAAGAAAAAGGTAAAACCTATAATCATCAAGGGAGGATGCAAACGAATCCAACGGTTGGGAATGAAAAATAAAATCTATATAAACAGGGCATCACTGTGCAGTAAAAGTATCTAAATCGTTTCCCTTCATTATTGTATTCAATTCACGCTCTACAATTCGTCAAAGCCTTGTGATCAGTTCCATAACTGACTTAGCCTTCGGAGGTGGCCTCCCGACCTCAGGGTCGAGCCATGTCTAACATTGTTTTGCAGGTTATTCCTCAAAAATCTAAAGGTTGAGCAGATTTTCGACACATCAATGGCTAACTAGATCAATTCATTTTAATCGTTTTATTCTTTGAATTTTAAAGACTTTCCTATCAGATTATGTTTGTGTTTGAAAGAAGAATGGAAAAATGGAGGAGCTTGAAAGTAGCATACTATTTCATGATAGATTCAGTATAAACTCTTTTTGAAGGATAATAATTCCAATAACTATGGAGAAACCAACGTATAACCATACGAAATTACCTAAACTGAAATACAGGTGAAGACAATGTTTTCTAGGTATGGATTTAGGGGCTGTTTGGTTACATGAGTCCCAGAGATTTGAAATCTCTGTATTCATGAATTGAGAATTATACTCGTTTGGTTGTAAAAATCTCTAGATTCATGAAATATAGAGATTCACCTTTTTACACTAAAAACATGAATCTGTAGATTTATGGGTAAGGGGTGAAATCTAAAGATTTCAAAAAAGCTATACATTTGCACATTCACAAAAATCACGTCGATCAAATAATTCTTTAGGATGAATCTACAAATTTCATTCCACAACCAAACATCTAATTTTATAAATTATAACTTCATATATTTGAAATCTCTAAATATTTGAAATCTCCAAACTCATGTAACCAAACAGGCCCTTAGGTAATTTTGGAAGATTCAACGTGGGAGGAAATTGAAACTCTTCCAAATTTAAAACTAGGCTTCAACTATATCAAACCATTTTATTCTTATTAATGTTGTTGATGCAAGAATCAAATAGATCGCCACTTCATATGGATGCAGTCGTGGAGATAATTTCGGTAGGTGAAACGATGAAGATGGTACGATTTTACATTCAAGCTTCATAGTCTCTGCTCTTGATTCAAATGAGAGAAGGACATGGGAAAGAAGAGGGGCTGGTGAAGGATGAATCTCTCCACCCAAAATTTAAACTATTCACGCCTATATATTTACAAAACAATCCTCTTACCCATTTTTTATAACAACTTTTCAATATAAAATACCAAACTCAGGAGTTCCCGATGGAAAGTCCTACATAAAAATATCCGAGTCGTTATTTCCGTTCCCATGACTCGGCTAAATCGGCAAACGATTTCTTCGACGGTCCATCTTCAGCCCACGCAGCCATTGCCTTCTCCTTCATCTCCTTGCTCCGTTCTCTCATCTCTGTCCCTTCCGGCGAGTCCATCAACGCTCTGACTCGCTTTTCTACCTCGTCGGCCACCACAATCCCACCCTCCCCCACCTCCATTGGCATCGCCAACTTCATCTCCTCCACCAAAAACACCTTATTCACTTCTTGTTCCGCATAGAGAGGCCACGCCAGCATTGGAATCCCGGTGCACACCGATTCCAAAATCGAGTTCCATCCACAGTGAGTCACGAACGCACCCACCGATTCTCGACTCAACACTTCCACCTGCGGCGCCCACGATTTCACCACCAGTCCTCTGTTTCTGGTCCGATCAAGAAACCCATCTGGCATCACAGTTTCGAGATCGAAATCATCCGTTGCAGATATCGAAGATCGTTTATCACTCTCCGTCGGAGGATTTCGTACGACCCACAAGAATCTATGGCCACTCCTCTCAAGCCCTTCGGCTATCTCTGCTATCTGCTTCATCGGGAAAACTCCCCTGCTTCCGAAGCTCAAGAACACAACGCTTCGACTCACTATGTTTATCACTGGGTTCAGCAACTAATGGTCCAATACAGAAAAACCCCGGTGATTGTTCTCTGACCGCCTCGATTACTCTTGGCTCCAGTGCCTGGAAGGTGTTCAATAAAATTCCTCTTGATTTGATGAGATTGATTGATACCTCCAACAGATCTTGGTAAAACTCATTATTGTTCCGTTCATGAATGACTTGCGGCATCTGGGTAGCACGAATGGGAGGCAAACCCGGGATGTTGAGGACAGTGTTACCAAGTTCCTTGAGGCTCTTTTCTGTCTGGTTATGGATTTTTGGAAGGTAAAGGAACACAGAGAGACCAGAGGCACCGGTTGGCATGTAGTTGTAAAGAGGGATGTTAAGGTCAGCGACAATTGTAGTGGCAAAGTTGCAGAAGAAATCGACCACAACTGCTGCAATGCAGGAAGTGTTGGAGATGGTTTGAAGGCTATGGCGGAGACTTGGGTTGTTGTGACGAATTGTTTGGAAGACGGTGGTGGAGGCGGAAGATTCAAGCTGGGGAATAGCAGGGAAGCGGTGGAAGATGATTGAAGGGTCTGTTTGAAAAACAGAGTCGATGTAGGAATCAACGGCGGCCAAATGAAACGATTCGGCTGAGGGGAGGAGAACTGTGACGGAGAAGCGGTGGCCATGGTGGTGGGTGATTAGCTTCCCCAGTTCAACCAGGGAAACAAGATGGCTAAGGCCAGGAGCTGGGTAGAGAACTACGATTTCCTTCATTTTTGTTTTCTGGGTTGTGAGAGAATCAACTTCAGATTCAGAACGAACAGAGCAAAGAACAAAACGAGGCTTGTCGAGCTACTAGCGGATCTTACGGGAAATCATAGTTCTCTACCCAAAAAAAAAAAAAAAATAATAGTACAGAAATAATACAAAACCACTCAGAGATCTGGCCATATGCAGTTCATGCCACCATTAAAGTTGAACCCAGAAGCCAATACCCGTTTGAAAGTAAAAGAAACCAACATTTCAACGGTGTTTCTTCTAGATTTCTTCATCGATCTATATTTAAAATTAAACTAAAAGAATATGCATTCAAATGTAATAAGAAAGAAATTAATACAATTAAACTCTGAAAATCGACAATTGATCAATTCTAATAACAACCGAATTTACAAAGTAAAACTCATAAACCTAGCCCAACTAAGGAATGAAATTTGTGAGTTTAAAAAACGTAGCAGATTTCTAGGGAATGAGACCTTCAGTAGATCCATTGTTCTACGGTATTAGAATCGTATAATCTTTTTGCTCATTGTGTATAATTTACTTTGGATGATTTTAATGTTAGACACTTGCATTCTTCATTTGTTTCTTAGATCAGAACCAAGAACAAGTATTTGAGGGTTTGGGTTTTTGGATAGAAAATTCATCTATCCAAAAAGACATATCATCATCTACGTAACGGGTGTCAGGGTTTTCAATTGTAAATTTTCAAAAAATTAAAGTTCTAAAAGATAAACTTCATTTATTGGAACCAAGGTTCGATGTATCTATTCATATCGCCGTGTCGGTGGCTGGCGACACCACCGACATGGCGATGTTTCGTCGTTACTTTGACGAATTTTCGCCGGTCGACTTGGTTTTGAAAACCAGAGGTAGGTCACAAAAATGAAATTGCAATACAACTGAGAAATGAAAATCTTTAGTGAATCCAAAGAGCTTAAAGTTACAACCGAACGAACCACCGATCAATGAGGTTGAGTCACACCTTGAGTGCTGTCTTTAAGGTAATTGATGCACCCTATTACCAAGGGTTCTTCGCACCACCACCTCCAAGACAAAGCAACCTCCAACTAGAAGATAAGATAGTTCTTCTAGTCCTTCAAGGAGCCAAAAGCTAGAGCACAACACTTAGACAAATTCAAAGAAAGAAATTAACTTTGTAACACAAATAATGTGAGAGTGAGGAGTGTCTCTCTAGCACACCACATGCAAGGAAGGTTGGGTTTATATAGACCCAAACCTCACCTTACACCCCTTAAGATTCTTAAGGCAATAAATTGGATTTAATCCATTCAATAACCTCAACCCCACTCATGGTAATGGCCATGAATGGTCATGAAGTTGAAATGAGAATTGATGGTCAAGAGTTAGAATTGAAGTAAATTACACCCTTCAAATAACCCCACCACACCACAATGATCAAGACCATTAAGACCCATGACCAATGTCATGAAGAGCCTCATAACCAAGGTCATGAAGGGCCTCTTTTATTCATGGTGCGTCATTACCACCCTTACCTCATGGGTCCCACACACAAACAAAACACTTAAATAAAAGAAATGCAAAAACTAATTTTGAAACTTAATATAGATTTTTAATAAAAAACCTAACACTCTCTTTCCCTTTTCAAGTCGTTTGTCTTAAAGGGACCACAGCAGAAGCAGAGCAGTTATTCTCTGGTTTTCTCAAGTCAAAAGAGAAGGAAGATTGTTGTTTTCCGTTTTGATTTTTCAAATCGTAAGGGAAGAAGGCAAAAGAAGAAAAAGCCATTAGCTCTCATTTATTGATTTTTTGTTTTTTTAACTCAAGTCGTAAGAGAAGAAGGCAGAAGAAAAATAAGTGATGGGGCTTTTAGGTTTCATTGATGAATTGAAGAAAGGATTAAAGGGGTCTGAAGATGCAGTGGGGCTGGTGGTAGGTTGCAGCAGTGGTGAAGGCGGCTGTAGTGATAGGTTGTAGCGGTGGTGATGGTTGCAACGATTGCTTTAGATGGTTCCTACGATCAAGTTACAGGTTTCTTTATCTTTTCTCCCTTTTTCTTTCAAACCACAATATTCCTTCTTGCTAGTCCTCTGCTTCATGCCTTCACCTGAAACAAGAGAGAGAGAGAGAGAGAGAGAGAGAGAGAGAGAGAGAGAGAGAGAGAGAGAGAAGAGAGAGAGAGAGAGAGAGAGAGAGAGAAGGAGACTGAGCCGGCCGGAAATCTGCAGCGCAAAGGGCTTTGCTTCACCTGAAACTAACGAGAAAGATCTGAAAATAGATATCGCTGGCAAAGGGCGAGAGATATTGAAGAAGAACAGCAGTGGTGACCCTCGTTAGAGTCGGAGAAGGTGAAGAGCAGCGGTGATAGTTCGATTTTGGGCGATATTTCGCCGGTTCGACAATTTTCCGACGACTTTTCGACTACTTTCGGTCGATGTCGTATCGAAGCCCGATTTCGTGTCGCCCTTCAACGACATGCTAACTTATCGCGATATTTCGGCGATAACTCGGCGACATAATATACATTGATTGGAACCCGGATCACATGAATCACAACCTCAACAGATGTCGGAAATATGGGGAAAACCATTTTAAATTCCATTACGATTAAGAATTCAGATTTCTCAAATATTAAAAATGTTATGCCATCATGGATCATGTCATAATGTACAAGAAATACATATATTGTCATTGATATTGTCATCAACTTCGTCCTAGCATAAAAGATGGGGTTGGTCAAAAGATTGGTCTCATTGCATCAAAATTTATTTTTTTGACCAAACGACTTTACATAGGAAGTTGAGATTTCAAAATTTCATTTAACTTCACTTTATATTTAAATTATATATAATAATTATTCTTTTTGAAAAAGTTTCATATTTAAGTTATATAAAATAATTATTTAGGATATAGTCAAGATGCACGTAAGTTTATCTGAACAAATTTCAAAGAAAAATATTTTTAAATTTTTTTTTTTTTATAATAGAAGTATTTGCTAGTGTGAATTTTCGGCAAATTTCGTCAATCACACTGGACTAACCCGGTTAAATTCACCGAAATTTCGCCACTAAAGAAAATTCATTTTGCCGACATATGTAGCAAAAGTTAGAAGTCCTCACTCATTATTCATTAAACAATAACATAATGTGGATTAGATTGCTCGGCTCCCAAGGTTCCCCCTACCCATTAAATATTTGAAAATTAAAAGGTGATATTGACATGTGAACACAACAAACAAATTAATAGGTTAAATTAAATATTTGAAAGAATGATAATCACTTTTACATGAAGTATGAACAAATAGATAAAGAAAGCATGGAGATTTGAGATTTCTTTATCTTTTCTTCATGATGGTTGTAGAGATGAAGTTCACGTATTTGGGACCATGGTTCCGACTAAGCAAAAATGAAGCTCATGGGTGGCTATTTCTAATGGTGGTTCCAGAAAAGAAAAGCAAAGATGAAGACAGAGTGCTAAAGATTTTTTTTTTTTTTGAATTATTGTACCTCTGGTTTTTTATTCCATTCAGAAGCAGAGTGCCTATTAGTGAGAAAAACCCTAACCTCTTTCAGCCTATCGCGTAAAAAATCCATAAAATATTTGCCAAGTTCTTCGCATGTGATTGGTATAGTAGACAAAAATTAATGCTTAAAGATCAAGAATATTCATAAGTCCAAAATATATTTACATAATTTAAGTTTAAATTTTTGGGTCGATTTCATTCTTACTTTGGGAGTCATTTTAGTATATACTTAGAGCTAATTATACCCATCACATTTGGAGGGAAGGGTTTCCAATGCATATTAGTGCATCTTAATGGTAAAACAATTGGACCATTCTTATCTAGAGTTTATTACAACTTAAGGATCAATCAATTACAAGAAAAAGAAAAAGGAAGCAATTTCTTCATACCGAGGATGCTTTATAATCCATACAGTAAAATAAAAGGAATGCAAACAAGAATACAAGAAGGAAACTCTTTCATACCCGAGGATTAAACAATCGATAATGACAATGACCATCACTCCGGCAATTGAACGCGAGACGACTCCTCCGGCAACTGAATATGTCTTTGTTGACTCTGGTATGAAAGGTTGAGATGTCGTGGGAGGAGAGTAGAGGTGAGAGCCCTTGAGGAAGGTGGGTTAAAGAAAGCGACATCAAACTGGTTATATATGGTACTTGGAACTCCTAATTGAAGTCAAAGTCGGAGTTGGATTAAATACGGTAATCCTGATTGTTTCCCTTGAGGATTCGATGGATTTAGGTTTTCTTTTTTAATGCTAATAATCGAATCGCAGACTAGGTTTTAGATAGAATAAGATTTAAAATTTCAGAGATAGAAGAAGATGAAGTCGACCAATATAGGTTTTCAATCAAATGACTCACAGTAACAAAATGTACCATGTAATAAAAATCCGTGATGGATTCTTGTTTTTCACAGACCTTATCATCAAGAGAGAGATGAAACCATGGATGGAAATCCGTGTTGAGAGAGGGAGAGAGACAGAGAAAGAAACAAAGGAAACCACGTTGAGAGAGAGAGAGAGAGAAATGAAGGAAATTTGGAAATCGCTGAACAAAAAAGACGATGCAGAGTTAGTCGTTTGAAATTTTTTACAATGAGTAACCCGGTTTGGTTTAATTTATCGGTTCATTTATCCAAACATAATTGTTTGTAACCGGTTTAATAAGAAAACAGAGAAAAAATATTAAAAAAACTTAAATGTTTCTGATTGTTTGGGTGACACGTGGCATCATCTGGAATGGCCGCTAGATGGCCGTTTGATGGCCGCAGAAGATGGAAACCCATTCAAGCTTCATAGTCTTTGCTCGTTGATTCAAATGAGAGGAGGATATGGGAAACAAGAGGGGCTGGTGAAGGATGAATCCCTCCGCCTAAAATTTAAACTATTCGCGCCTATTTATTTACCATTTTTTATAACAACTTTTCAATATGAAATACAAAACTTATGAGCTACCGATGGAAAGTGTTACATAAAAGTTTATTCATTTTAAAGATCCGAGTTGTTATTTCCGTTCCCATGACTCGGCTAAATCAGTAAACGATTTCTTCGACGGTCCATCTTCAACCCACGCAGCCATTGCGTTCTCCTTCATCTCCTTGCTCCGTTCTCTCATCTCTGTCCCTTCCGGCGAGTCCATCAACGCTCTGACTCGCTTTTCTACCTCGTCGGCCACCACAATCCCATCCTCACCGACCTCCATTGGCATCGCCAGCTTCATCTCCTCCACCAAAAGCACCTTATTCACTTCTTGTTCAGCATAGAGCGGCCACGCCAGCATTGGAACCCCAGCACACACCGATTCCAAAATTGAGTTCCATCCACAGTGAGTCACGAATGCACCCACCGATTCTCGACTCAACACTTCCACCTGCGGCGCCCACGATTTCACCACCAGTCCTCTGTTTCTGGTCCGATCAAGAAACCCATCTGGCATCACAGCTTCCAGATCGAAATCATCCGTTGCAGATACGGAAGATCGTTTATCACTCTCCGGCGGTGGATTTCGCACCACCCACAAGAATCTCTGGCCACTCCTCTCAAGCCCTTCGGCTATCTCTGCTATCTGCTTCATCGGGAAAACTCCCCTGCTTCCGAAGCTCAAGAACACAACGCTTCGACTGGGTTGTTGATCAAGCCATTTCAAGCATTCTGACTCGTTATGTTTATCACTGGGTTCAGCAACTAATGGTCCAATACAGAAAAACCCCGGTGATTGTTCTCTGACCGCCTCGATTACTCTTGGCTCCAGTGCCTGGAAGGTGTTCGATATAATTCCTCTTGAATTGGTGAGATTGATTGCTACCTCCAACATACCTCGGTAAAACTCAGTGTTCCGGTCATGAAAGACATCCGGCATCTGGGTAGCACGAATTGGAGGCAAACCCGGGATGTTGAGAACAGTGTTACCAAGTTCCTTGAGGCTCTTTTCTGTCTGGTTATGGATTTTTGGAAGGTAAAGGAACACAGAGAGACCAGAGGCACCGGTTGGGATGTAGTTGTAAAGAGGGATCTGAAGGTCAGTGGCAATTGGAGTGGCAAGGTTGCAGAAGAAATCGACCACAAGGGCTGCAATGGATGAAGATTTGGAGATGGTTTGAAGGGTATGAAGGAGGTTTGGATTGTTGCTACGAACGGTTTGGAAAACGGTGGGAGGGACGGAAGATTCAAGTTGGGGAAGAGCAGGTAAGCTGTGGAAGATGATTGAAGGGTGTGTTTGAGAAACAGAGTCGATGTAGGAATCGACGGCGGAATGGAATGACTTGACTGAGGGGAGGAGGACTGTGACAGAGAAGCGGTGGCCATGGTGGTGGGTGATTAGCTTCCCCAGTTCAACCAGGGAGACTAGGTGGCTAAACGCTGCAACTGGGTAGAGAACTATGGTTTCTTTCATTTTTGTTTTCTGGGCTGCGAGAGATCAACTTCAGATTAACTTCAGATTCAGAATCAACAGAGCAAAGAATCGTTAAAATAAAATCTAAGTTGTCGAGCTACTAGGAAAAGACTCAATACTTCTGTCTGAAATTAGAATAAACAAAATAATATCCAATGACTTTCTTTTAATTTAAGAAAATTTATCTTTGGGTCCTTAGTCAAGCCTAAAATGTGGTTGAGCCCTCTGACATTTAGTATCATTTGTTCACAGTGGTGGATTAGGAAAAATAAATATTTGAGACCGAAAAACATAAAAGAAAAATAAAGGATTTTGTAAAAGACATTTAGATGTAAATCCCAGGTTATCTTTTCCAATTTAAACTAAATTTTCCGAATTTTATTTAAACCCACTTCCATAAGTTTGGATTTTATGTAAAACTCTAGTTTGTTAGGCAATCCTTTGGATTAAGTTTTCTGTGAGGAATTTTTATAAAATTAAGAAAGGATGTGAATTACATTTGTTCACCTTGGTGGATTAGAAAAAATAAATATTTGAGATTTCGAGAAAAGGCATAAAAGGATAAAATGAAAGGCTTAAATTGTATGAAAGAAATTTAAATGTAAATCCCATTTTATTGCTTTTCACAATTTTCTACAAATTTTCACGTATTTTTGTTAGAGTTCCAAAAGGGATGTGATGAAAAACTTAGTATACAATCTCAACGGTTAAGTTTTCTATTAACTTTTTATAAAATTAAGAAAATACAGACACAAAAAAAAAAGAAGGAAAAATACAAAAGATAAATTCATGAAAACACAAGGTTTGACCCGAACAAATGAGCGGAAATTGACCAAACTGTCGTACATGCAATAAACAAGGTCATCCAAACTAAGGAATAGGTCTAGCCAAATAAATCCTTAGAATGAGAGGTGTAACAAACATAGCAACAGTTAAGCACAATGGATATCGATACCATATATGTATCTTCTATTACCAATGCCTAAAGAGGCGTAAACACGCTACAAAGGCAAAGAGGGACACACCACAAGGGCGGAAATAGAACACGCCAAAAGGGTGGAGATTCGGTTGTCGCGCTAGTGGCACCGGTAATGCGGAGAAAGTTTTGAAATGCCATCCATCGCTGCCGTAGATGCGGAGACCAGTAGCAATAGGGGACTACCTGCAGAGCACACCGCAACAAAACTTGCACTTCCCGATCTTGAGTTCTTCCGCGCACCAAGGCTCACTTCAACCCTTTTTTTTTTTTTTTCCTAACCGAAAACTTCTAAAAACAGAGAAACAATGATATAGAAGAGAAAAATGGGAGACAGAGATGGAGAAAAGAGAGAAACAAATGAACACAGATGGAGGAATGGAAACAATCAAGAAAAAAAAACAAAGGGAAACAAGAAGAGAGGCAGTGAGAGACGAAAAGGCTGCAAGGGAGAAACAGATCGAGGAGGAGAAAGAATCAGGGAGAAGACATGATAGAAGAGAGAGAGAGAAAGAAATTCGAACAAATGAGGGAGATGAAGAATAAGGAGAAATCCAAAAAGAGGAGGAGAGGTAGAAGAAGCAGAGGCGAGTCTCTCCACCTCAAGGAACGGCGGGCCTTAGGGTTTCGGGAGAGTTCGTCTCGTCAATGAACACAGAGAGAGAGAGAGAGACGGGCTGAACGCTTCCTCTATGTCATCTAACCCCACTCAAAAGAGAGATGGTCTAAGAGAGAACCTTCTTCTCCCAAAAATGCATTGGTCAATGTGATACAATACTTGATATGAGACGATATATCTCTTAAAATCACTTGACCAATAATACAACATTTAGTTACAATACTTTTAAACCTTTAATTTAGGTATAATGCTTTGGGAAAATTACATGATTAACTAGTTTTAAGTTTCTCTTTACAAAAGTAACCAGCCAAGGTTTCAATTAACAAAACTAAACAAAAATAAGTTTGAGTTTACAAAAATAGACAAAACAATGTTTGTCCATCCATTTTAGATAGTTTTACCCTCATCTTCTACCTTTGCCACTGATTTAATCTCCTATCCACCCTTGACAATTGCTTCCTCTTCACACTGGATATTCGGACAGAAAAACAGCAACCCGTCTAAGTAAATTGGAATAGCTTCCAATGTTCCAACTCCGACTCTGCATGTCTTAGAGTGGCTTTCCAAAAGGAAGCGGCAGAAAGGGTGGTTGGGTTGCAGAAAATTTAAATAAATACAAAAGGGTTAAAGATCATAAGTGACAAAAATTAAATGACAGAATGGATTTTGACAAAAAAACTAAAGTACAGAGATAACTCTTCTTTATTTTTTATCTTCTTGGGCTTCTCTATCTTTCTCTCTCCTTTTTACACCTTTCTGCAACTTCTTTGTTCTATTCCATAACCTGTCTGTTTTTTTTTTCTCTTTTTGTCAATTTTTTTCTTCTATTCTAACGAGTGATGCAGTTGATGTTGGTTTGGAGGTGAAAACCGGTGATTTGACTGAGTCAGTAATGTCATTGGCGAAGGTGGAAGATGATGGTACAAATGTAAAAGTATGAACAAACATTGTTTTACCTACTTTTGTAAACCCGAATTTGGCTTTGTTTAGTTTTGTTAACTGAAACCTTGGGTGATTAATTTTGTAAAGTGAAATCCAAAATTAGCTAATCTTGTAATTTTCCCTAATGCTTTCTAACATCATGAATAACCATTAGTTGGATTCAAAATTTAAAAGCTAAAGCCCTTAACTACTAATAAATGTATCTTTATAAAAGTTTACCCTCATATACCTTTTATGTATGTGAGTGAAAAGATTCCTCCTACACCTATTTTGTTTCTCATTCTTTCATTGAATTTCAAATAAATGTATTAAATATAAAAAATAATAATAATAATTAAAATCTAGACAATTAATCTATTCAAAAAGACAAATCATCATCTACATAACGGGTGCCCAATTGTAAATTTTCAAAAATTTAAAGTTCTATAAAATAAACTTCATTTATTGGAATCCGGATTCACAACCTCAACAGATGTCGGAAAAAATGGGAAAAACCATTTTAAATTCCATTACGATTAAGAATTCAGATTTCCCAAATATTAAAAATGTTATGCGGTCATGGATTACGTCATATAATGTACAAGAAAAATATATACCGTCATTGACTACGTCATAGCATAAAAGATGATGTTGGACAAAAAGATTGTTCTCATTGGATAAAAATATATTTTTTGACGAAGGACTTTAAGGAGAGGTTGAGATTCAAATTTTCATTTAACTTTACTTTATATTTAAATTATATATAATAATTATTTCTGTATAAGATATAGTCAAGATGGAGATAAGTTTATCCCAACAAACCTTAATTTCAGAAAAAATTAGAAGAAAGAAGAAAAGAAATAGAAGAGAAATTCATTTTTGTTTTTATTTTTGATAGTAGAGGGATTTGAAGGTTTCTACCAAAAAAACAAAAAAAAAAAAGTATTTGATCGTGCGAACTTTTGGCAAATTTTAGCACCCAGGGCCAGGAGAACCCGACAAAATTTTACTCGGATTTCGCCGATAAAAGAAATTAATTTCAACGACATGTGTAGTAGAAGTCAAAAATCCTCACACATTATTCATTAAATAAAAACATATGTGGCTTAGATTGCTCAGTCCCAAAGTCCCCCCTACCTACCCGTTAAATATTTGAAAATTGAAAAGTGACAACGACACGTGAACACAACATTCAAAGGATCAAGTTGCATTAAATATGTCCAACAATGAAAAGTCACTTTTGCGTGAAGTGTGGACAAATGGATCAAAGAAAGCATGGAGATTTGAGATTTCTTTATCTTTTCTTCAGGTGGTTGCAAAGATGAAGCTCATGGGTGGTTCTAGCGAAGAAAAGTCGAGATGAAGACAAAGTGCTGAAGATCATCTTTTTTTTTTTTTTTAACTCTTCTATATGTGGTTGTTAGTTTCTTTCAAAAGCAGAGTGCCTATTAGTAAGAAAAACCCCAATCTCTTTCACCCTATTGCAAAAATATATGCTAAGTTCTTCGCATGGAGAGAGAAATAAAGGAGTAGCAGAGAAGATTTCGGTGATTCCGGCGAATGGATGTTATTTTCGGTGAAATTTCGCCTATATTTCATGATTCGCCGAAAAATCGGTATAGAGTATATATCGTTTCAGTGCCTAGAAAAGTTAGTTGTTTGGTGAACCGGCCAAAATCAGTCAAAATTCACCAGAAGGTAGTTCAGTGACAATTATTGTTTATTTCAAGCGATTGGTACAGGAGTCTGGATCCTCACCCCGTCGGGGGAGCACAGACTACTCCCGAACGACTTTCCAACCACACAAACAAGTGGGCCCCACAGGTGAAAATTTGAAGTCTTTTTTTTTATTTTTTTCAAAAAATGTTTTTCACCTGTGGGCCCCATGTATTTGTGTGGTTGGAAAGCCGTCGAGGAGCAGTCTGTGCTCCCCCGACGGGGTGAAGATCTGGACTCTTGGTACAGTAGCCAGAAATTAATGCTTAATATCAAGAATATTCTTAAGTCCAAATATTTTGAATAATTATATTGTTCTTTTGTTGAAATATATAATTATATATGCAGGTAATTTGTTCTAAAAGAACCCTTTGTCATTGCTTTCGCCCATGTCATCTATGTGTTTATTAGTATGGATTGACCAACACCAAGGTGCGCTATCAAATGAACTTCTTAGCATGCGGCATGTTAGATACGTAGATCTTTCATTTACGTGAGTATTTATTGATGATAGAAAGAAAGAAGAAAATTCGTACTTAGATACTTAAAAAATTATTTTGACAACCTATTAGCGAAAAAAGCATATTTATGAGGTCCATCTAAGCCCTACCAACAATGAGTGGCACATGCTAAACACAGAGTTCTTACCAAGGTTCGACATGTTGCCTGGTGTCACTTGTGTTGGTGCTGGCGACATAGGCGACATGTCGCCCGACTTTTAGAGAGCTAATTATACGATTTTTAATCTGGGTGAAATTTCTTGTCCGCCATTCTGCCCTGGTATCGTCGTAGCAGATTATTAATAAAAACAGGAGGCAAGGGAGGAAAACGAAGAACGCCAATCTCACCAACCTATTCTCCCTTTCTATCCTTCATTAATGATTCAAAAGACATGGTCTTTTTGAATTTTCTTTGTTTTTTTGGGAGGGAAAGATGTCATTCTTAGATTCAGAAACACACTCATACCAAAGATTTTGGGTATTGTTGTAGCTTTCGTCGCCATCGGCGCCGTTGCTGCGTATTTCTATCTCAACAAGAAACCCAAAGGTATTACTTTTAGTGATCCACAAGTGGCGACATAGGCGACATGTCAACCGTCCCGTCAGCAATATATTGCCGATAAAAGGTAAATCTTGTATCGCTGGGGGGTTTTATGTCGCCCCCAACGACACCACAATTTATCGCCGACACACGGTACACTGGTCCTTACCCACCAAAAAAGAAAAAAAACGCATCAGAAGGTGATGAATTATGTAAAATCTTTATTTTCTAACTCTTGTTTTTTCAAGTAATCCTAAGTTTGCAAACTTTGTTGTAGATTTTTCGACTAAGGTGGCTCATATACAAAAAAAAAACAAGGAATTTGCTAGGCTGGCATCACTAACATGTGGTGCCTATGGTGTACAACATTGGTTGAATGCAATTTGGTTTTCATTAAATCTTAATGGTTTAAAACATATATGGTTCGATTCATTTTGAAGAAAAATCGATTTTTTTCACATAAGATGATTATATGTTGGAATGCTATAATGAAATTTAATGAAAATCAGGTGGCATCCATCCAACGCTAGCTAGGCACCGTGCACCATCAACGGTAGTAGCCTAGTAAAATCCAGCAAGGAGAGCCTTGCCATGAAAGTTTGGATGCCACGTGTATATGAGACCAAGTCCAAGAATATATAAAGGGGCAAAAAATAAAAGAAAACTTGTGGTGATGAAGCCTTAGCCAAGTGACACTTGTCAAAGTAAAAGAGGGTATTAGAGCATGAAACACCTGGCAAATGAATCACACTCCTTTACAGCTAGTGGGAACATCATCCTCGATTTTAGAAATCAAAAGATTAAGTCGTGATTGTGGTTTTAAGGGTAATATGACATCTAATTTAGAGTATGAACTTGTTGTTGGTATAGGTTGAGTCGCCATAACAGTGACAGTGTATCCTATAAACTAGGAAAACAATGAGAAGGCCCATCAGCAGAAGTGCCCACTTCTTTAGAAAAACAACTGGAAGGCCCATTATCTAAGATACCCACTTCGTTAGTAAAACAATTAGGAGGCCCAGTGTCTAAAGTACCCATTTCTTTAGGCCCATAAGTACTCAGCTCACCCAAACGCCCAACACACAAGAGGATGGGGATATTTTCATTAAAATTAATTAGTAGCAGCCTGATTACATGTATCCAAATCAGTCCTTGAGATGCTTCACCACAAACGGCTGAGTTTTCAGCAACCCTAGAAATTGGTAAATTACTGACCATAAGAAGAAGCTCTGCTGCTGCTGGTGGCAGCCATTGTTCAACAGATATTGAAGAAGCTAAATGTTGTAACTTGTTGTAAGGGAATTAACTGTCAACAAAAACATGCCGTGAAATAAAAGTTTTATGTGTAGCTAAATCATAACACATGTAACAGTTGTAAGCTAACGGGTACCCAATAAAAACACAAGGTGTGGAGCGAGGATATAGTTTAGAAGATGCGTAAGGCCGTAACTAAGGATGGCATAAGCACCCAAACACTTTTTAACAACCCATAATTAGGTTTGAAACCAAAGAGAGCCTATGTCTTTATTAGTATGGATTGACCAACATTAAGGTGCACTATCAATTGAACAAATCCCTTAGCATGTGGCATGTTAGATACGTAGATCTCTAATTTACGTGACTATTTATTTATGATAGAAAGAAAGAAGAAAATTCATACTTGATACTTAAAAATATTTTGACAACTTATTAGCGAAACTATTTAAAGTCTTCATTTTCATCTCGATCTCACCATTAATTCTAGAAGGAAATTAAATTAACATGCAGAGATGAGAAATTAAATTAACATGCCACATAATGATTGTATTTGTTTGCAAGTCACCATGTCGTTGGTTCAAATTAAGATTTTCTCTTGTTCCTTTTGTGTTGCAGAAGCGACTTAGGTCTATGCTTAAAGAGTTAACTCGTAGTTGGAAATGCAAAGAGATCTGAAGAAAGATGATTCATGGATGTATCTCTGTGTTATTGTGGAAAACAATGTAGAGATGTAAAAAGATCGATCGATCGGTCAATCGGATCATAATATCACCTTCTGACGTGTAATCTGGACTTATTTACTGGGCCAAATGATTCACTCTCAAGTCTCAACCCATGCTCTCACTAGTCCTAGTTGTTTTCTTCATTATGTAGAATTTTCCAAATCTTCAAGAATTTTTTATGGGTTATTTTTTATGGGTTAAATGAAATCGGAGGGAGTCAAAATCACGGTAATACGATGAGAGAAAAATGGAAAAAAATTCTAGACAATCATATTTAAAACCGGGTCTAAAAAATGAATTTTTATTTTTTTTGTTAAAACAGATCATAAGTTGAGTCATTTTTACTTAAAACCCTGCCTTCTAATCTAAATCATTTATTAAGAATACTTCACATGTCAAATGGTGATGTTGTATTTCTATGCACAGTAGCGAGATGTGCATGGCAGAAGATTTTTTCCCTTTCACAGTTTCACCACACCAGAAATAAATAAATAAATACATAAAAATAAAATAAAATTCCTATACCATTTTTTATAACAACTTTTCAATATGAAATACCAAACTTATGAGTTGGCGATGGAAAGTCCTACATAAAGATTTATTCAATTTAAAGATCCGAGTTGTTATTTCCGCTCCCATGACTCGGCTAAATCCGTAAACGATTTCTTCGACGGTCCATCTTCAGCCCACGCATCCATTGCCTTCTCCTTCATCTGCTTGCTCCGATCTCTCATCTCTGTCCCTTCCGGCGAGTCCATCAACGCTCTGACTCGCTTTTCAACCTCGTCGGCCACCACAATCCCATCCTCCCCCACCTCCATTGGCATCGCCAACTTCATCTCCTCCACCAGAAACACCTTATTCAATTCTTGTTCAGCATAGAGAGGCCACGCCAGCATTGGAATCCCGGCGCACACCGATTCCAAAATCGAGTTCCATCCACAGTGAGTCACGAACGCACCCACCGATTCTCGACTCAACACTTCCACCTGCGGCGCCCACGATTTCACCACCAGTCCTCTGTTTCTGGTCCGATCAAGAAACCCATCTGGCATCACAGTTTCGAGATCGAAATCATCCGTTGCAGATATCGAAGATCGTTTATCACTCTCCGTCGGAGGATTTCGTACGACCCACAAGAATCTCTGGCCACTCCTCTCAAGCCCTTCGGCTATCTCTGCTATCTGCTTCATCGGGAAAACTCCCCTGCTTCCGAAGCTCAAGAACACAACGCTTCGACTGGGTTGTTGATCAAGCCATTTCAAGCATTCTGACTCGTTATGTTTATCACTGGGTTCAGCAACTAATGGTCCAATACAGAAAAACCCCGGTGATTGTTCTCTGACCGCCTCGATTGCTCTTGGCTCCAGTGCCTGGAAGGTGTTCGTTATAATTCCTCTTGAATTGGTGAAATTGATTGCTACCTCCAACATACCTTGGTAAGACTCATTGTTCCGTTCATGGAAGACCTCCGGCATCTGGGTAGCACGAATTGGAGGCAGACCCGGGATGTTGAGAACAGTGTTACCAAGTTCCTTTAGGCTCTTTTCTGTCTGGTTATGGATTTTTGGAAGGTAAAGGAATGTAGAGAGACCAGAGGCACCGGTTGGTATGTAGTTGTAAAGAGGGATCTGAAGGTCAGTGGCAATTGGAGTGGCAAGGTTGCAGAGGAAATCGACCACAAGGGCTACAATGGATGAAGATTTGGAGATGCTTTGAAGGCTATGAAGGAGATTTGGATTGTTGCTACGAACGATTTGGAAAACGTTGGGAGGGACGGAAGATTCAAGTTGGGGAAGAGCAGGGAAGCGGTGGAAGATGATTGAAGGGTGTGTTTGAGAAACAGAGTCGATGTAGGAATCGACAGCGGAAAGGAATGACTTGAATGAGGGGAGGAGGACTGTGACAGAGAAGCGGTGGCCATGGTGGTGGGTGATTAGCTTCCCCAGTTCAACCAGGGAGACAAGGTGGCTAAACCCTGGAACTGGGTAGAGAACTATGGTTTCTTTCATTTTTGTTTTCTGGGTTGTGAGAGATCAACTTCAGATTCAGAACCAACAGAGCAAAGAACAAAACGATGATGGAATGATCGTTAAAATAAAATCTAAGTTATCGAGCTACTAGGAAAAGATTCAATACTTTTATAGCAGATCTTACTTGGGAACCCGTTGAGACTTGCCCCTCAAGCCAATTTCTGTCTGAAATTAGAAGAAACAAAATAATATCCAACGATTTCTTTTAATTTAAGAAAATTTATCTTTGGGTCCTTAGTCAAGCCTAAATGACTAAAATGTGTTTGAGTTATCTTAAATTTAGCATCATTTGTTCACAGTGGTGGATTAGAAAAAAATAAATATTTGAGACCCAATCAAGGGCATGGAGACCGGCGGGGAGCACGGGCGGCGACCCGGGGGACATGTGCGAGCGAGATTTGGCCGTTGATTATGGCACAAATGTGATATTTCAGGATCTCTTTCTTTCTCATGCCCGGTCTCGGCTTCCCGCCTTCGAGGGAGCATGGGACTTCTGCCATTAATGTCTTCTTTTTACGCTTCACATTTGCCAGCGGGTAAAACATGGGGGGGTGGGGCTAGGGTTAAACAACACGAAAGAGAGAACACCTACGAACGGGAACCCACCTCAAATTAAAGAAATGATCAAGAGGGAAGAAGAGAGATTTTGGAGATAAAATAGTAGTGATTTGAAGAAGAAGAGAAATTAGAGATGGCATCCAAAGCAATCACGCGCCCCACAAAGACCAAAAGGAGAGAGTCCACCCAGGATGGGTTTGATTCTCTCTCTCCAATGGGTGATCTCCTCACGGATGGGTGCGACTCACAGATGGGTCAACGCGGATGGGTTCAACCCTCTCCTCGCCCTCACATATGGGTTGATCCTCTCTCTCGCAGCGAAAACTCTCACAAATGGAGTTTCGATCTCCATTGAATGGAGTGGAGGTGGCCGGCGGGGCCGGAGGTGGTTCTCGCCGGGGTTCGGAGGTGGGGGTTGCGTCGAAAAAGTTGACTATCGGCCATCTCAATTTGACAATTCGTCGGGCTTTTAGTCAACCCTAAATGACTAAAATGTGTTTGAGTTCTCTTAAATTTAGCATCATTTGTTCACAGTGGTGGATTAGAAAAAAATAAATATTTGAGACCCAATAACATAAAAGAAAAATAAAGGATTTTGTAAAAGAAATTTAAATGTAAATTCCATTTTATTGCTTTTCACAATTTTCTACAATTTTTCACTTAATTTTGTTAGACTTCCAAAAGGGATGTGATGAAAAATTTAGTATACTATCTCAACAGTTAAGTTTTTCGCTAACATTTTATAAAATTAAGAAAACTTCGCCAACTTTCTCACTCCATAGATCAAACAAAACACACTTTGAGATTTCATGCAAAGGTTTAAAGTATATTATATGATACAAATTGATACACATCCATACTAGATTGAACTAGTATAATACAAATCGATATGTCTACTTATTGGGTAGCCCAAAAATGCATTGGTCTTTCTTTCTTCTCTTCTTCTCTTTCTTCTTCTCTTTTTTCTTTTTTCTTTTTCTTTTCTTTCTTTCTTTCTTTCTTTCCTTCCTCTTTCTTTTCTTCTTTTTTTTTTTTTTTTTTTTTTTGGGGTAAGAAATTAAATACTTCATTAATAAACTAAGGAAATATTGACATGAAAGAAAAAAAAAGGTAGATGCATGGAAACACAAGGTTCGATCCAAACAAAAGAGCGGAAATTGACCAAACTATTATACATGTAATAGACAGGGTCATCCAGACTAAAGAATGGGTCAAGCCCAATAAATCCTTAGAATGAGAGGTGTAACAAACATAGCAACAGTTAAACATAATGGATATGATATACATATCTTCTATTACCAACGCCCAAAGAGGCATAAACACGCCACAAAGGCGTAGACGGACACACCACAAGGGCAAAAATAAAACACGCCACGAGGACAGAGATTCGGTTGTCGCGGTGCTGACACCTGTATTGCGGAGAAGGTTCTGAACTGCCATCCGTCGTTGCCGTAGATACGGAGACCAGTAGCAATATGGGACTACCTGCAAAGCTCATTGCAGTAGAACTTGCACTTCCAGATCTAGAGTTTTTCCGCACACCAAGGCTCACTTCAACTTTTTTTTTTTTTTTTTTCTAACCAAAAACTTCTAAAAACAAAGAAAAATGATAGAGAAGAGAAAAATGGGAGACAAAGAGATGGAGAAAAGAGAGAAACAAAGCAACACAAATGGAGGAATGGAAAAGATCTCGAAAAAAGAAAAAAGAAAAAAAAAACAAAGGGAAACAAGAAGAGAGGTGGTGAGAGACGAAAAGGCTGCAAGGGAGAAACAGATCGAGGCGGAGAAAGAATTAGAGAGAAGACATGATAGAAGAGAGAAAAAAAAAATTCAAACTAATGAGGGAGATGAAGAATAAGGAGAAATCCAAAAAGAGGAGGAGAGGAAGAAGAAGCAGAGGCGGAGAGACTTTGCAGAGGCGAGTCTCTCCGCCTAAAGGAACGGAGGGCCTTAGGGTTTCGAGAGAGTTCGCCTCATCAATGAATAGAGAGAGAGAGACGGGCTGAGCGCTTCCTCTATGTCATCTAACCCCACACAAAAAGAGAGATGGTCAGATAAAGAACCTTCTCCCAAAAATGAATTGATCAATGTGATACAATACTCGATATGAGACGATATATCTCTTAAAAAGTTAAAATCACTTGACCAATAATACAACACTTAATTACAATACTTTTAAACCTTTAATTTAGGTATAATGCTTTCTAACATCATGAATAACCATTACTTGAATTCAAATTTTAAAAGTTAAAAGATCCAAAATATCCCCTTAGCTACTAATAAATGTATCTTTATAAAAATTTACCCTCATATACCTTTTATGTATGGGAGTGAAAAGATTCCTTCAACACCTATCTTGTTTCTCATTCCATCATTGAATTTAAAATAAATGTATTAAATGTAAAAAATAATAATAATAATAATAATTAAAATCTAGACAATTCATCTATTCAAAAAGACAAATCATCATCTATTTAACGGGAGCCCAATTGTAAATTCTCAAAAATTTAAAGTTCTAAAAAATAAACTTCATTTATTGGAACCCGGATTCACAACCTCAACAGATGTCGGAAAAAATGGAAAAACCATTTTAAATTCTATTACGATTAAGAATTCAGATTTCTCAAATATTAAAAAGGTTATGCCGTCATGGATTACGTCATAATGTATAAGAAAGATGTTGTTGGTATAACATAAAAGATGCTGTTGGTCAAAAGATTGGTCAAGATCGTCTCTTAGTTTTTTTGAATTCTTCTACATGTAGTTGTTGGCAAGGTTTAAAGTATTTCACGATACCATACAATATTAGCCGCTATGTATCTATATTTGACCCAACCGATACGATACATCTCTCCATTGTATTACATTAAAATACATTAGTCAGAACGTTATAATACTCGATACATGACAATACGTCTCTTAAAATCACCTTACCGATACCGATACTTTAAACATTGGTTGTTGGTTTCTTTCAAAAGCAGAGTGCTTGTTAGTAAGAAAAACCTAACCTCTTTCACCCTATTGCAAAAAATCCATTAAATATACGTTAAGTTCTTCGCATAGAGAGAGAAATGAAGGAGTAGCAAGGAAGATTTCGGCGATTCTGGCAAATGAATGTTACTTTCGGCGAAATTTTACCTGTATTTCGACTATATTTCATCATTTGCTGAAAAATCAGCATAGAGAATATATCGTATCAGTGCCTAAAAAAGTTAACTGTTTGGCGAATCGGTCGAAATTCAATCAAAATTCACCAGAAGGTAGTTCGGTGACAATTATTGTTTATTTCAAGTGATTGGTCCAGTAAACAAAAATTAATGTTTAAGATCAAGAATATTCTTAAGTCCAAAATATATTTAAATAGTTATATTGTTTTTTGTTGAAATTTATATAATTATATATGGAGGTAACTTGTTCTAAAAGAAAACTTTGTCATTGATTTCGTCATGTCATCTATGTTTTTATTAGTATGGATTGACCAACATTAAGGTGCACCATCAATTGAACTTCTTAGATAAGTAGATCTCTCATTTATGTGACTATTTATTTATGATAGAAAGAAAGGAGAAAATTTTTATTTAATATTTAAAGATTATTTTGACAACATATTAGCGAGAAAAAAAAATGAGACTTTGTGTGGTTTCTTGTATCTAACTTTGCCAGTTCTGCGTTCTAGCGGTTAAAACCAACACTTCTTAATGAAGAGGCGTGAGTTCGACTCTTACTGAGGCATATTAATACCCCCATCCCTCGACTTAAAAAAGCCCCTTTGTACCAAAAAAAACTTTGCTAGCTCTTGTTCTTTCAAGTAACCCTAAGTTTGCTAACTTTGTTGTAGATTTTTTGGCTAAGGTGGTTTAGTTAGTTGAGCTCCCAATTTCTCGGTCTTGTATTGATTCTTAGCTCAAACAGCTTTGTTAGTGTAATACCAATATTTGTAATAGCCTTTCCAAAGTAGTGAATTTTTTTTCCAACAAAAAATGTACATGTGATACTTAGAAGTTGGCCTAGACCAAGTTTCTTCCAACATGGCTAGTCTTGGTTAGGGTTTGGAATACTGAGATAATCCAAGCCTCCAAATTATATCTACTTAGTTTGTCATTTTGATGGTCCTCATCGCTTATATCTTTAAGATGATATGTTAGGCAAAGAAACAAGGAATTTGCTAGGCTGGCATCACTAACGTACGTGTGGTGCCTATGGTGTCCAACATTGGTTGGGTGCAATTTGGTTTTCATTCAATCTTAACGGTTTAAAACATATACAGTTCAATTCATTTTGAAGAAAAACCGATTTTTTCACATAAGATGGTTATATGTTTGAATGCTATAATGAGATTTAATGAAAATCAGGTGGCATCCATCCAAGGCTAGCTAGGCATCATGCACTATCAATGGTAGTAGCCTAGCAAAATCCTGGAAGGAGAGCCTTGCCATGAAAGTTTGGATGCCACGTGTGTACAAGACCAAGAGTCCGGATCCTCACCCCGTCGGGGGAGCACAGACTGCTCCCCGACGGCTTCCCAACCACACAAACACTTGGGGCCCACAGGTAAAAATTTTTTTTTTTTTTTTTTAAAGTGTTTTTCATCTGTGGGCCCCACTTGTTTGTGTGGTTGGGAAGCTGTCGGGGAGCAGTCTGTGCTCCCCCGACGGGGTGAGGATCCGGACTCCAAGACGAAGTCCAAGAAAATATAAAGGGGCAAAAAATAAAAGAAAACTTGTGGTGATGAAGCCTTAGCCAAGTGACACTTGTCAAAGTAGAAGAGGGTATTAGAGCATGAAACACCTGGCAGATGAATCACACTCCCTTACAACTATATATAAATGAAACCTTATGCATCTGGGAGAGACATTAACCAAAGCCCCCAGATGAAATGGCTTCAGTTGGAACAGATATCCTTGCAGCATATCCTGAAATCACACTACAGAAGGCCAGAACCTGGGATGAAGCAATTGAATCAAAATTCGCCAAAACACCATTGAAGGATATCTTCAAGGACAAGAAGATACTCATGTTTGGGCTCCCAGGAGCTTTTACTGGTGTTTGTTCCAAAGCCCATGTTCCCAGTTACAAGAACAACATGGACAAGTTCAGAGCCAAAGGGATTGATCAGGTGATCTGTGTAGCAGTTAATGATCCTTTTGTCATGAATGGATGGGGAGAGAAACTTGAAGCTAAAGGTTTTATTGATTTCTTTGGAGATTTTGATGGGAGCTTTCATAAGAGCATGGGTTTGACGATTGATCTTAGCGCATGCTTGCTTGGGGTTCGTTCACAAAGATGGTCAGCTCATGTAGTTGATGGTAAGGTTAAGGTTTTGAATGTAGAGAAGATACCCTCTGAGTTTAATGTTTCTGGTGGAGAAGTAATGTTGGGTCAGATTTAATCGAATTCACTTGGTCTGCTCGATCATGGTTCTTGTAAGACTTTTGGGCCAGGTCACACCAGTTGCATTTGGTCTGGGTTTTGCTATGTAGTTGTCAACTTAATTGTTTATGACTGAAAATAACACATTTCAATTCCATTAGTTTTACAATCAATTTTTTTTCTTCATTATTTTGTTTAATGTTTTGTCTTTATTTTTTTAATTTTTATTTTATTTTAGTTGATTTTATAGCATTTTTTCCTTTGCCCAACAAGCTAACTATTACCACCCCCGGCCCCACATGTTACAACATATGTCCCGCATTGAGAGGTGGAATCTACTGGGGGGTGAATCAGTGTCTTCTAAAATTTTCTTCAATATGACGCTGCCTTAATCTCAAGAAAATGTTGATAAAGATAATTGTGTAGTTATCAATTATACAATGACACATCCCCCACACACTACAAAGTGGTTAAGTTTATCAGACAGTGTACCACCACACTACAATCAAAGCACTCCAATATATGTGCAATGTAAAAATAAACTAGAAACACAAGACACCAAATTTACTTTGTTCGGCCAAATTGTTTATATCTACGGAGTAATGTCCTAAATAAAGCTTCGTATTTACTCAATACTTTTCCAACTAAAATCTTGATCAATATAATGATCAAATAGCACTCACTCTCAATACATTCAAAACATGGAGCACCCTCTCTAGTATGAGGCTACAGCCTTAAAAACAACCCTAACAAGCAACTACTTAAAAGGTGAAACTTTTCAAATAAAAAAAATTACAATAGATTATTCACCTTCTTCTTTAATGTTTTCACTAAAATACACATCCAAACTTGTTTTCTATACCAATCTTATTTCTTGATTTCTCCTCTTTATTTTTCATAGTCTCTACAAGCCAAAAACCTTAAAAACCCATCCAAATTTGGGCTTTTAAAAGGGATGAACGTTGATATACTGGAACCGTTGGATTTCATATTCTGGATGAGTCTCAAAGAGAATAAAATTACACAATCGTTGGATATCCACTTAATATAGCGGGTGAGATCTCCGCTGTTGGATGTATTAAGTTATATGAGACCTCACAAGATTATTTCAAGTAAAAAAAAAAAAATTCTATCTTAAACTTCCAACACATTGGATCATTTTAAACACTATACTTCACAGTGTTCCATATATGTATACTCCCAACCAAACACTTCGCAATGGAACCTTTTCCAACTTGGACATTTGAAAACCAAGTGTATCAATCTGACCCTTAAAATTGGTTCTTCATCCATGTCCTTCTAATAACCATTAGATTTTGCATCATTTAATTTTTTTTAAATTATATGTTCCTCCTTGAGACATAAAACTTCTTTCAAAAAGACCCCTAAACTCTCTACAAAATATTTTAGAACCCCTGAATATATAGCATCATTGAGAGCAAATTTCATCAGACGTCTACTGCCCAAATTTGCTTCTATATGACACACTTTCATGAGAAATATCATAACTTCAATGTTTGACATCATAATTACAATCCGAAAAATGTGTTCGAAAGAAGACTGCATGAACTACATTTTTTCAGTTGAGGTAAACTAAAAAAACAATTTCATGACTACACAAAAATTCATCCAAGATGATCCTTGTGCAATGACCTATGAAATCCACTATCCTAAGGAATCTTTGCTTCCCCAAAACACTTAAATCTTCTCATAAGTATTCAAAACCATTCTAATAGTGTTAATCACCCTCTAAAAATATAAAGCCTTCTATGAGACCTTTACTTCAGTACAAACCGTACACTCTTAGAATACACTACATTTTTGTTGCAAACAATGACAACACATGCAATCTATAAGGAAATGAATGGTCCATTTTTGAAATGGTTTATGTGATTTATAAATGGTTTTCAACTATTTGATGTGATAGTGGAACACATGACACACATCTATAAGAAAATAAATGGTCCATTTCTAATTATCAAAAAAAAAAAGAATGATCTATTTTTGAAATTTCTATAGACAAAGTCATATCAAATATATGTATACAAGTTTAATTATATTATTTTTTAAATAATAAATGGACCTGATAAATTTTCATTGAGAAAGTAATTTCAAATATATGTATGCAAGTTTAATGTATATTATTTTTCTTTAATCTTAATAAAAGATCGATAATGAAAGAATATAGAAGAAAATCATGGAATGTTATTTTGTTTCTTTGACTTTTAAACAGGCACCGGCTTGAAAAGCACTACGGTTCCCATCCCGAGGTAAAATCCTCTTAAAAACAGTGGGAAAATTACGTTATTATCTATTTTTAGGTTTTTCTTTACAAAAGTAACCACTCACTGTTTCATTTAACCAAACGATCCAAAACTAAATTTGGGTTTACAAAATTAGTCAAATAGTGATTTTTCATTCTTTTGACATTTTTAGCCCCTAAAACTAAAAAGGAAAAATCACTATTTTATTCAAAAGGGAAAGTCACTAGTTTTTCATTTCCTTGAACATTTTTACTCACATATTGGTATGGTTAATTTTAGGGATAAAATTATTAAATTATTATTATTATTATTATTTTGGATAAACAAATGTCCAAATTGATGAGGAGTTATTATTTTGGCTAGCTTTTTAAATCCAAAGTCAATTTTAACTAGTATTGTCATGTAAAACAGTGGTTACTTTGTAAATGAAAACCTAAAACTAGTTATCTAAGTAATTTTCCCTATAAAAGCTGAGTCCTTCTCTAGTGCTTGACGGCCCAGATTTCTTTCCACGATCATTCCACCCTCGTTTTGTTCTTTGTTCATTCTGAATTTTGAAGTTCTCTCTCACAAGCACAGAAAACAACAATGAAGGAAACCATAGTTCTCTACCCAGCTCCTGAGCTTAGCCACCTTGTCTCCCTGGTTGAACTGGGTAAGCTAATCACCCACCACCATGGCCACCGCTTCTCCGTCACAGTTCTCCTCCCCTCAGCCGAATCATTCCATATCGGCGCCTTTGATTCCTACATCGACTCTGTTTCTCAAACACACCCTTCAATCGTCTTCCACCGCTTCCCTGCTCTTCCCCAACTTGAATCTTCCGTCTCCACGACCATGTTTCAAACCATTCGTCGCAACAATCCAAACCTCGTCGATAGCCTTCAAACAATCTCCAACTCTTCCTCCATTGCAGCCCTTGTGGTCGATTTCTTCTGCAACCTTGCTACTCCAATTGTCGTTGACCTTAACATTCCTCTTTACAACTACATGCCAACCGGTGCCTCTGGTCTCTCCGTCATTCTTAGCCTTCCAAAAATCCATAACCAGACAGAAAAGAGCCTCAAGGAACTTGGTAACACTGTTCTCAACATCCCGGGTTTGCCTCCAATTCGTGCTACCCAGACGCCGCAGGTCCTTCAAGAACGGAACACTGAGTTTTACCAAGATATGTTGGAGGTAGCAATCAATCTCACCAATTCAACAGGAATTATATCGAACACCTTCCAGGAACTGGAGCCAAGAGCAATCGAGGCGGTGAGGGAACAATCAAAGGGGTTTTTCTGTATTGGACCATTAGTTGCTGAACCCAGTGATAAACATAACGAGTCAGAATGCTTGAAGTGGCTTGATCAACAACCCAGTCGAAGCGTTGTGTTCCTGAGCTTCGGAAGCAGGGGAGTTTTCCCGATGAAGCAGATAGCAGAGATAGCCGATGGGCTTGAGAGGAGTGGCCACAGATTTTTGTGGGTGGTGCGAAATCCACCGCCGAAGAGTGATAAACGATCTTGGGTATCTTCAACGGTTGATTTCCATCTCGACGATGTGATGCCAGATGGGTTTCTTGATCGGACCAGAAACAGAGGACTGGTGGTGAAATCGTGGGCGCCGCAGGTAGAAGTGTTGAGTCGAGAATCGGTGGGTGGATTTGTGACTCACTGTGGATGGAACTCAATTTTGGAATCGGTGTGTGCTGGGGTTCCAATGTTGGCATGGCCGCTTTATGCGGAGCAAGAAGTGAACAAGGAGTTTTTGGTGGAGGAGATGAAGCTAGGGATGCCAATGGAGGTGGCGGAAGATGGGATTGTGGTGGCCGACGAGGTTGAAAACCGAGTCAGGGCGTTGATGGACTCGGCGGAGGGGACAGAGATGAGAGAACGGTGCAAGGAGCTGAAGGAGAAGGCATTGGCTGCATGGGCTGAAGATGGACCGTCGAAGACATCGTTTACCGATTTAGCCGAGTCATGGGAACGGAAATGACAAACTCGGATCTTTATTACAACATTATTAATAAAATTGAGTCAACTCATGTGCAACCCATTTATCCTAGGGAAGTCATATATATTTGAGCAAATAACACTCTACCCACTATATTCGGAGTGAAACTAGTGACCATCCCCTATTAATTTAGACCTGTAAATGGACATCTGAAATCCGGCTTCGGATACGGATTCGGATAATATCCGGTTAGAATTTTATCCGATTAGAATGTATGATTTTTTTAATCCTAAATCGTATCCGGTAAAACCTGATTTTGAAATCAACCAAAAGGGCTAAATCGGTAAATCTATAACATGTAAGCCACTTAACTCACAATCCAAATTCTAAATTCCCAAATCTCTCATCCAGCCGCCAGCATTCTTCAACCTCGAGAAGTCCCAAACGACTTCTGGTTTCTTCAAGCTTTCCCATGGCTTCTCACGTCTTCTTATGTGTTTGTGCTGCTATTTTCTGATTCTTGCAACTGGATTTCTTTTAAAATGCCATTAGTGATGGATCGACGGTTATGGTACGAGTGAACATAGATGCAGGGGGGAGAGAGTTACGGTGATGAATGGACGGTTATGGGCTCTTTAAAGTCGTTCAACCAGGTGATCGTGTTCTTGCTCTTCATGTACTTAGTGAAGCAGGTGAGAAAATTTTCTTTTGTAGAGTCACGTTTTGAATTTATGGGTTCTAGGTTGTGTCTGTTGTTGACAATGGTATTTGGGTTCTGTTGTTCTTCTTCGTTTTCTCTTCTGCAATTTGAAACAGGTTTATACATAACCGTTTTATCATTTTACTATTAGTTATTGTTTATTGGGTGTTTGAACTAAGGGGTTTTGGTTGTAATCGTAAAGGTGGATCTCAAACTCAAGATTTGCAAAGGGTCTTCAAATCGAAGCGAGAAGTGAAAGCTTGTGGAGATAGGAACCATCACAAAATTGGTTCGTCCATTGATATAGAGCCAATTCCAATAGACTTATTGAACGTTCCCATTGGCAATTGAACCTACGAATTTACCAATTATGAGTTGGCACTTTAACCATTTAGCCATGGATGCTTAACAGGGATCATCGTACATCGTGAATAACCAAATTCCAATTGAAATGAAATCTTTAGGAGGAATCAATGAAACAGGAATCAATGAAAGGACATCAATTCAAATCCTGGATCTTTGAATTGAGAGAGATCAGGAATAGTTGCTAGGCATTGCACAAAGAAATTTCCTATATGTTATTGTGTTGTTGTTGCCGGGGGGACCCCCCCCCCCCCCCCCCCCCCCCCCCCCCCCCCCCCCCCCCCCCCCCCCCCCCCCCCCCCCCCCCCCCCCCCCCACCCGCCCCCCCCCCCCCATTGTTGCCCCCCCCCCCCCCCCCTTGCTAATAATGGAAAAGTTGTGTTTGAGAGAGAAGCTTCTATTAGTATTCTATGGTTTTCCAGTGGCCTTCGAGGTCAATCTATGAAATAATATTATTAGACTAAAGTTTTTCTCACCAAGGAAGCAGATAATCGGATTCAGAAAGCATAAATCAAAAATCAGAAATCGTAAACCGGAAATTGAAAATCGGATATTTACAATTAAAAATTAATAATAGCTTATCGATAATCGGATATCCTAGTAAAGTTTTGGATTCGAATTCGGATACGTTTTGAAAATATCCGGCGGATATCGGATCGAATTCGGAAAGCGGATCTTCTTATCGGATTCGAATAGTGTCGAATAGTGGTATATTCGAACCGAATTCGGTCCGGGCCTAACTATTATCTCATAAATTACATGACACCTATATATATAATTACAAATTATCCACAATTAAATTTGCTGTTAAAATGGTAATGAAAATACTCAAATACCCTTATTTTTATTTAAATTTCAAATGACCTAAATGCCCTATGGGCAAGGCAATGAAACTTCTAGTTGAATTGATCTCTGGTGTTCAAACTTGAGGAAGCCTAATTTTCCAGCCTTACATTATGAAAGTCCAAGAATGGGGACACAAAACAGCAATCATTCAAAGGATTTTGGATCCTAGATGATTAAAACCGACATAATTAAGGATGTTTTATTTGAATTTAAGCCGCCTAAAGTTTCAAAATAAGATTTTTTTTTTTGTATAAAGGGGGGCTTTATCGAGCCGGGGGATCGGAATATTAATATGCCGCCGAGAGTGGGGACCCGGACATTAGTCGGTTGAGGTAAAGGCCATTCCACACAATCCCATGAGGCCACGGGTAGGACCCGCTCTTCTTCGGAGTTCCGAGTCCAAAAGGCCCAAGATCACCCAATTCCCCTGCAGCTCCAACTTTCAAGTTTCATTACTTAACGCAGGGTTGCTGGCCTGGAGAGTTCATTTTGACAACTCTTGTTTTCACAATATTAGGAGTAGCCAATATGTTTACATTAGGTTCAGTTTCTAACAGCATCAACTCATACTTTGGTGCCCTAATAAAATGTACAAAACTTATGGAATGTAGAGACCAGTCAGCTGCAACTTAAACATTCCTCTTACCCTCGGCCCCCCACCCCCGGAAAAAAAAAAAAAAAAAAAAAAAAAAGAAAGAAAGAAAGAAGGAAGAAGAAACAGACCCACCCACCAGGAGAGAAAAAAGAAGCAAACTAACAGAGGACGATCACAAGTCCACATTTAAGTTTACAAAATCAATGACACCACCCAAAAACTCGAGCAATGTTCTACCCTAAAGTTGTTCATCAGCACAAAAACAAGTGCTATGTTGATCTTGCAAAACAGATATTCACCCCAAATAAAAGAAAAACTAGCTTGGCTTCCTCATGTTTCGACCAGCACGAATTACTTCATCAACAAGCAACAATTGGGAAGCAATAACAGGCCTGCACAACAAAAAAGCATAATTCCTATTAGAAACAAAATGTAAAAGACACTAAAGAACAGCTATGTAAGTAGATCTACGTATACAAAAAACATGTCCTGGTCCAAATAAGCACCCACAAGGCAAAAACCCAATGAAACCCACTGTTTCCATTCCCAGAAACTTTAAACACAGAAAAGGCAGGGTTATATTAATAAAAAAATTAAAAATTAAAAAAAAATGCAGGGTTATAAGTCTCCAAGAAACCTAAACATGCATAAACATGAAATCGGGTATGGAATTAATCAGCACCAATTCCAAGAACCCAAAAACCGGCCATATTCAAAAACAGGAAGTCTCGAGTTTCAAATGGAATTATGTGTTGATAAGTTGGAATCAGGATCAATCAAAAGTATTTACTCCCAATTCTTGAAACCATGGTAACCAAGTACAGTGTTAACATGGAATACAACAATGTTCACATAGTTGAGCAGGTTCCCGTTGAGATCAAAATGTGAACCCACCATCATTGGTCCAAGTGCACATTCAAAGACACATCTACAACTCTTCAATTGAAGCACACCAAGAAAAATATATGGGTTTAGCATGGATGACAACACTCCAATCCAGGACCGCTGTCTTCAAAAGAGTCATACCTATTAAGAACAGTTTATGTAGAATAATGCAATTTGGGCTTTTAAAGGGGATGAACGTTGATGTACAAGAACCGTTGGATTTCATATTATGGATGAGTCCCAAAGAGAATCTAATTACACAACCGTTGGATATCCACTTTAATATGGCGGGTGAGATATCCGCCGTTGGATGTATTAAGTTATATGAAACCTCACAAGATTATTTCAAATAGAAATTTATTTATTTTTTCCTATCTTAAACTTCCAACACATTGGATCATTTTAAACACTATACTTCACAGTGTACCATATATGTATACTCCCGACCAACCAAACACTTCGTAGTGGAACCTTTTCCGTCTTGGGCATTTGAAAACCAAGTGTATCAATCTGACTCTTAAAATCGGTTTTTTCATCCATGTCCTTCTAATAACCATTAGATTTTGCATTATTTAATTTTTAAAATTATATGTTCCTCCTTGAGACATAAAATTTCTTTCAAAAAGACCCCAAACTCTCTAAAAAATATTTTAGAACCTCTGAATGTAGATAGCATCATTGAGAGCAAATTTCATCAGACATCTACTGCCCAAATTTGCTTCTATATCGCACACTTTCATGAGAAACATCATAATTACAATCCGAAAAATGTGTTCAAAAGAAGATTGCATGAGCTACGTTTTTTCAATTTCTTTTTGGCCAAATACATTTTTTCAATTGAGGATCACTAAGAAATATTATTTGCTCATGTTCGAACAAAATGCAAAACCAGATCAAGCATTCCACGGCGTTGTTCGAACGCTCGGTCTGCGAGGCAAATGATACGAGGAAAATTGCACCGAACCCATTGGACCAGGTTCACAGCCTTCGCCCTAGTTAGACCATGATTAGGACTCACCTTAACCTAATCTAAACGATCGTGAGGACGCCGCACTTTAGTTACCAGTCATGAACGACCTCCTGAATCTTGCGGTAGACGAAGCTAATTTGTAGGAAGCAACTATCGTCAAGACGGAGAGGGAATCGTGCTAAGATCAGTAACTACCTGCACTCCCGAATATCTAGGGCAAAACCCTATGATCGGACGGTCATCTAAAGAGATCAAGAATTCACTCAACAATCGAGAATTGGAGGTAAAATCTATATAAACAAGTGATCTACTCACCCTAGAGGTGTCTGAATCGTTTCCCAACTATTCGTATTCATTTTTAGACTCTGGATTCAACCATAGCAGTGTGATCAATACAGCAATTGACTTAAGCTTCAGAGGTGGCCTCCCGACCCCAGCAGTCGGGCCACGTCTAACCCTGTTTTGCAGATTATCTAACGAATCCGGAGGCTTAACAATTTCTGGACGCATCACCTCCAAAAATGCGTTACGGATGAGTTATAAGTTATAATAGGACTTAAAGACCCGAAATTCCAATTTTGCCCTTAAACAGAAAATGGGGTGGGGGGTTGGTTCACCCAAACGGCCCAACCTTTCAGCCCATGTTTGGACCCCCAAACAAACTCCAATTTTGATGATTTTTTTTTCTCGTTGAAAAAGTCTTTTGATGATCTTCGATTTGATACCTTATTCGCATCTATCGGATTCTCCATCGCCAATCTACAGAAGTTCCAAGATCACCCTTTTTACACCATCGTGATTAATCTTCTCTCTTCACTTAAACTCTAGGAGAGTTGTTGAGTCATCACAATGGTCATCCACCAACATTGGTTCCATTTCCAATCCTTTAGGCTTGATTTAAATGGCCCCCAGTTGTCGCCAACTCGAGGCTCGGGTTCTCGGTCTTGAAACCACGGGTTAAAAGGGTAGAAATCCGAGGGATTTCACTTGTCCGCCCTTGATCTCGAACAACTTCTCGAGCCATCTACATGTAGCAACCATAGATCCTCACTATTGCTGGGTAGATCGGGATCTAAGCTTATTATTCGAAGGAATGCTATTTTCCACGATGAAGTCAGCTAGGACTTGAGCCTTGATGGCTGTCATTGATCTGAATTCGATCTGATATTCATTGAGCTCTACTACCCATCCGACCATTCTCCCGACCACATCTGGTCTATGTAATATTTTTTGAGCGGAGAGTTGGTCAACACAAAGATCGGGTGTGCCTGAAAATAGGGTCTTAGTTTGCGTGAAGCTACCAACAGGGCTAGGGCTTGTTTTTCGATGTCCACGTATCTTGTCTCCGCATCAATGAGCACATGGCTCACATATTAGACCGTGTTTTGGGTCATTTCTTCCTTAACCAGGACCGCACTGACTCCGGTTAGAGATATGGCTAGGTAGAGTGTAAGATTTTCCCCGATTATAGGTTGGGCCAAAATGGGGATTGTCCCGAGTGATTTCTTGAGCTCCTTGAAGGCCTATTGGCATTCTTCAGTCCAAATGCTTTCCCCTCAAGTTGATGTGGCCTTGAGTGCTTTGAAGAATGAATTGCAATTTTTTCCCATCTCGGAAAATGAACCGGTTAAGAGCGGCCACTCTTCCTATCAGACATTGGATATCCTTCACCGTTTTAGGAGGATGCATATTTATTAGGGCTTTGATTTTCTTGGGATTTGCTTCGATCCACCCTTTGGGATACCATGAAACTGAGGAATTTCTCGGATGACACCTCAAAGTCACATTTGTCTGGGTTCAGTCGCATTCGGTAGGTCCGTAGTACATCGAATGCTTCTTCAAAGTCTGCCATGTGCTTTGCTTGGGCCAAGCTTTTCACGAGCATGTCGTCGACGTATACCTCCATATTCCTCCTGATCTGTTCTTTGAAGATTTTATTTACGGTTCTCTGGTAGGTTGCGCCAATGTTCTTTAAACCGAATGGCATCACCCGATAAAAATAGCTTTCCCGATCAATCATAAATGAGGTATGTCTTTCATCATCCTGACTCATGCTAATTTGGTTATACCCCAGTATGTATGCATCCATGAAACTGAGGACTATGTGCCCGGTCATTGCTTCGATAAGTAGATCAATTCTTGGTAGTGGGTAGCAAGCCTTGTTGAGGTCAATATAATTGGTGCACACCCTCCACTTCCAGTTTGCTTTTTTAACCATCACTACGTTTGCCAGCCAAATCAGGCATTCGATTAGTCCAATGAAGCCCAATCTCTCAAGTTTCTCTGTTTCAACCCTGATTGCTTCGTGTTTCTCTATTAAAAAGTTTCTTCTTCTTTGGATGACCGGGACTACATCTTTTTTAATCCACAATTTGTGTTCAACCACCCTCCTGTCAATCCCACGCATGTCACTCGCCGACCATGCAAAGATGTTTGCATTGTCTTGCACTAATTATTTCACACCGAAACCGTAAACTGGAACCGTACTAAATTACTAAAATCGTACTGATTGACACCTTTAATTATGACAATTTTTTTTTGCCAAACCTCTACCATGGCAGAACCAATGACGATATGTCCATCCTCTATATCATGACGTAATCAATGACAATATAATTTTTAATACCTTCATGAATGTGAATTAGTAATAGAATGGAATTGAAATCGGTTGAGGTTTCTGTATAACAACCCGAATATTTTAATCTTATTTTTAAAGCTTAAAATTATTATTAATTTACAATTATACATCTATAACTTAATGTAAATTCTCTAAAAAAAATGATAAAAGATTATTCATATTCAATTATAAATCTAGTCCAATTATCTTGCTCTCTTCCATGACCAGTGACTTATCAATTCATCTTCTTCATTGCAAATATGGTCCAACAAAGACACCTCTCTGCTTTTAATAGTTGTGCAATTCTCACCTCCAAAAGCAGTCTAATTCAAACCTCCATCTCCCTGCAACTGAACCCCAGGTAGACAAAGTCATATCAAATATATGTATGCAAATTTAATGTATATTATTATACTTGAATTTTGATCGATGATGAAAGAATCTAGAAGAAAATCATGGAATGTTATTTTGTTTTTTTGACTTTTAAACAGGCATTGGCTTGAGAAGCAAGTATCAGCGGGATCCCAAACCCCCGGTAAGATCTGCTATAAAAGCTGAGTTCTTCTCTAGTGCTTTATACTACGATCATTCCATCCTCGTTTTGTTCTTCGTTCATTCTGAATTTTGAAGTTCTCTCTCACAAGCACAGAAAACAACAATGAAGGAAACCATAGTTCTCTACCCAGCTCCTGAGCTTAGCCACCTTGTCTCCCTGGTTGAACTGGGTAAGCTAATCACCCACCACCATGGCCACCGCTTCTCCGTCACCGTTCTCCTCCCCTCAGCCGAATCATTCCATATCGGCGCCTTTGATTCCTACATTGACTCTGTTTCTCAAACACACCCTTCAATCGTCTTCCACCGCTTCCCTGCTCTTCCCCAGCTTGAATCTTCCGTCTCCACGACCATGTTCCAAACCATTCGTCGCAACAATCCAAACCTCGTCGATAGCCTTCAAACAATCTCCAACTCTTCCTCCATTGCTGCCCTTGTGGTCGATTTCTTCTGCAACCTTGCCACTCCAATTGTCGCTGACCTTAACATC
Organism: Hakea prostrata; assembly: GCF_041222555.1. Classification (NCBI taxonomy): domain Eukaryota; kingdom Viridiplantae; phylum Streptophyta; class Magnoliopsida; order Proteales; family Proteaceae; genus Hakea; species Hakea prostrata. The sequence goes on along the minus strand of NC_142609.1, from coordinate 14,442,828 downwards.
CCTCTTTACAACTACATGCCAACCGGTGCCTCTGGTCTCTCCATCATGCTTTACCTTCCAAAAATCCATAACCAGACAGAAAAGAGCCTCAAGGAACTTGGTAACACTGTTCTCAACATCCCGGGTTTGCCTCCAATTTGTGCTACCCAGATGCCGCAGCCCTTTCATGAACGCAACAATGAGATTTACCAAGGGATGTTGGAGATAGCGATCAATCTCACCAATTCACGAGGAATTATATCAAACACCTTCGAAGCAATAGAGCCAAGAGTAATCCAGGCGGTCAAAGAACAATCACCGGGGCTTTTCTGTATTGGACCATTAGTTGCTGAACCCAGTGATAAATATAGTGAGTCAGAATGCTTGAAGTGGCTTGATCAACAGCCCAATCGAAGCGTCGTGTTCCTGAGCTTCGGAAGCAGGGGAGTTTTCCCGATGAAGCAAATAGCAGAGATAGCCGATGGGCTTGAGAGGAGTGGCCACAGATTTTTGTGGGTGGTGCGAAATCCACCCCCGGAGAGTGATAAACGATCTTCAGTATCTGCTGCAACGGATGATTTCCATCTCGACGATGTGATGCCAGATGGGTTTCTTGATCGGACCAGAAACAGAGGACTGGTGGTGAAATCGTGGGCGCCGCAGGTAGAAGCGTTGAGTCGAGAATCGGTGGGTGCATTCGTGACTCACTGTGGATGGAACTCAATTTTGGAATCGGTGTGTGCTGGGGTTCCAATGCTGGCATGGCCGCTCTATGCGGAACAAGAAGTGAACAAGGAGTATTTGGTGAAGGAGATGAAGCTGGCAATGCCAATGGAGGTGGCGGAAGATGGGATTGTGGTGGCCGACGAGGTCGAAAAGCGAGTCAGAGCGTTGATGGACTCGGCGGAGGGGACACAGATGAGAGATCGGTGCAAGGAGCTGAAAGAGAAGGCATTGGCTGCATGGGCTGAAGATGGACCGTCAAAGAAATCGTTTACCGATTTAGCCGAGTCATGGGAACGGAAATAACAACTCGGATCTTTATTGCAACATTAATAATAAAATTGAGTCTAACTCATGTCCAACCGATTTACCGAGGGAAGTCATATAGATTTGAGCAAATAACACTCTACCCACTAATATTTAGAGGAAACTAGTGACCATCCAGTATTATCTCATAAATTACATGGCACCTATATATATAATTACAAAACTATCCATAATTAAATTTGCTATTAAATGGGTTATGAAAATACTCAAATGCCCTTATTTTTATTGAAATTATTTAAAATTTAAATTTCGATTGACCTAAATGCCCTCTGGGCAAGGCAATGAGATTTTTAGTTGAATTGATCTCTAGTGTTCAAGCTTGAGAAAGACTAATTTTCCTGCCTTTCATTAAGAAAGTCCAAGAATGGGGCCACAAAACAGCAATCGTTCAAAGGATTTTGGATCCTAGATGATTAAAACCGACGTAATTAAGAATTTTTTATTTGAATTTTAGCCGCCAAAGTTTTGAAACAAGATTCTTTGATGATAGGGTTTAAGTTGCCCAAGATCACCCAATTCCACTGCAGCTCCAACTTTCAAGTTTCATTGCTTAACGCAGGGTTGCTGGCCTGCAGTGCACCATGTCACCAGCAAGTATCCCATCGTCCCTCTCAACCCCGTAGAAAGATCTAACAGAGATTTTTGAAAATTACTAAATAGAAAAGAGATCTAGCAAAACTTCTCACCGGCCATTACATTATCATCCCTTTCAACCCTGTAGAAAAACCACCTGGAAGACAATGGGTACAGGGCATGGGTAACACCGCTAGCAGCACCAGAACTCTTAAGCATCGTTACTCATATATATGGTAAGAAATGTTTTCATCACCTCGGCTCCTTCATAGGGGTGCCGAACATTTGTAATGGAACTCACAAATCAAATCCCACCAAGGGGATTCTGTCCTCACCAACTCTAACAGCATCAACTCATACTTTGGTGCCCTAATGAAATGTACAAAACTTGCGGAATGTAGAGAGCAGTCAGGTGCAACTAAAACACTCCTCTTCCCCCAACCACAAACAAAACAAAAAAAAACAGACCCACCCACCAGGAGAAAAAAAAGAAGCAAACTGACAGAAGACGATCACAAGTCCACATTTAAGTCTACAAAATCAATGACACCACCCAAAAACTCGAGCAATGTTCTACCCTAAAGTTGTTCGTTAGCAGAAAAACAAGTGCTATGTTGATCTTGCAAAACAGATATCCACCCCAAATGCAGATCTCAAGACCCAAAATAAAAGAAAAACTAGCTTGGCTTCCTCATGTTTCGACCAGCACGAATTACTTCATCAACAAGCAACAATTGGGAAGCGATAACAGGCCTGCACAACAAAAAAGCACAATTCCTATTAGAAACAATATGTAAAAGACACTAAAGAACAGCTATGTAAGCAGATCTATGTATACAAAAAACATGTCCCGGTCCAAATAAGCACCCACAAGGCAAACACCCAATGAAACCCACTGTTTCCATTCCCAGAAACTTTAAACACAGAAAAGGCAGGGTTATATAAATAAAAAAATTAAAATTTTTAAAAATGCAGGGTTATAAGTCTCCAAGAAACCTAAACATGCGGAAACATGAAATCGGGTATGGAATTAATCAGCACCAATAGAATTCACTTCCAAGAACCCAAAAACCGGCCATATTCAAAAACAGGAAGTCTCAAGTTTCAAATGGAATGATGTGTTGGATAAGTTAGAATCAGGATCAATCAAAAGCATTTACTCCCAATTCTTGAAACCATGGTAACCAAGTACAGTGTTAACATGGAATACAACAATGTTCACATAGGCGAGCAGGTACCCATTGAGATCAAAACGTGAACCCACCATCATTGGTCCAAGTGCACATTCAAAGACACATCTACAACTCTTCAATTGAAGCACACGAAGAAAAATATATGGGTTTAGCATGGAGTTTAGCATGGATGACAACACTCCAATCCAGGACCACTGTCTTCAAAAGAGTCATACCCATAAAGAACAGTTTATGTAGAATAATGCAAGACTGCCTCGGATTCAATTTCGTGACTATTGAAATCACTAACCAATATCACCATACATGTGACTACCACGAAGAGAGAACCAAAGCCTTGAACGGAACACACTTGAAATACATAACAATAAAGAAATAAAGATTGAATTTCATACAGTGTAACCATACCCTGAGTTTATTATTTGGCGTTTGACAGAATAATTATCAAAAATGCCCTCCATCTGAGGGTCAATTGACTCTCCAGTATGCTGGTTCAATCCCACAATGTTCCCATTGTCATGCTCTCCCTAGAAAAAAAAAGTAGGTGAGGAATCAAGGTGGTTAGCCTTCTTCTTATAAATGCCGTATATTCTGATTTCAGAAAACAAAGAAGCAGAAGAATGGGGCAGGGAGTTAGAGAAATGGGATGGAGAATTTCGAAGAAAAAAATTACCGTGAGCCCAATGATGACATCTTGAGTGTCAAGGCCAGAATTCTCTGCTAGAGTTTTTGGAACCACAAGAAGGGCATCAGCAAATGCTTCAACACCAAGTTGTGCGCGCTGTTTGAATTACAAAAGATGTCAGCACTCAGCAGTATCCAGAGGAATACCAAACAAACCTCACCCTGTCATCCCTTTTATGGGTGAATTTCCTTCCTTTAATTAGCCATAATTAAGGCAATTTGAGAGAAGTTAAAGTTACAATTACCCCTTGAACAGTTCTCTTAACTTCGTTGATTAGATACTGTCTAGCTGCAACTTCAAAAGCCCCTGCACCCTGATCAGTAAAAGAAAGTAAATGAATAAATTAGCAGATCTCTCCAAAAAGAAAGGGAGGTAAAGAAAACATTTCTCAAGCATATATTTGAAAGATTGGGACCAAAACCTAAAGGGTTATAAATATAGAGATGAGTCTCAAATTTTATATCTTTACCAAATATAATTTGTAAAATAAAAGAACTTTGAACAAAATTTTACAATGTGAATAACTCAACATCCTAAACTTGAGAAGAAAAAGAAACTACGAGGAAGTAATTAATTATTTCTCACTCGCTGTTGGAATGTCGATTACAGATATTCCTTGCCATGAATCAGTTATGAACTTGCTAGAATCTTTACCAACTTTATGAGTTATGCCTGGGGAAACCCCCAACTTATTACATTCCTCTGGTTTCCTCAGCTGATAATCAAATTTCATTCAAAATCTCAGCAAAGAGGAGGGATCTTACACAGACAAGAAGGGCCAGTAGTCCACCAAACCCAAAAGAGAAGCTAGAAAACAAAACCTAGCTTTAACATGCAATTATTCCTTCATGAATTAATCTATAATTGAAAAGAACTTGTAAAACATATCAGTCACACAGTAATAGATTAATGCACCTTCACCCATGTGTCCGGTGTGTGTGTGTGTGTGTGTGAGGGGGGGGGGGTCAAGATCATAGCCACAAGCACATGAACAGAGTTGTATGGCAGTTTGGATAATGCCAGCACAAACATAATAACATTTTGCAAGAGAAGACTTGTATGCCGTGGATAGTCTCTTCCTCATGACCAAATCTATCACTAACAACTAATTTACTTTCAGATTTCAGTCTGTGCATTATGATTGAAGACTTTTTGACACCATACAGGGGTATTGCAACACATAAGTATGACAGAACTTTCAATGGAAAATATTCTCGATACTCTAGGAGTTCCAATCCCCTAATCATTTCCTTACCTAAAATCCCCAAGCCCATGAAACATTGGTCCTTCTCATTGAATTCACTAGGTTCTCGATTCCCATGTTCTAAAATCAGTTGGAACCACACTCGATCATTTATGTAGCTTATAACCAGGGTTTCAATATCACCTGGTCCAAATTTTGTCCACTTGCACCTTGACTTCAATGGTTAACCTATTACATGACCTCTAACAGTTAGGGCTGGGTACGACAAGTTAAGAACCTTGCAGCCTCTGCCCTGATGTGGCTGCTAAGCGAAATCAGTAAGCCCTATGCAACTTTCACAAGACAGACAAGTGTCAAGCAATACACAGTGCCGAGTCCATTGTCATCCTGTGGAAGGGGTATAAACTAGAATCAACAAAATAAATTTCATGGGTGCACCATGCACCAATGACAAAGCACATTATTATCTGGACAGCAAAACAAGATGCTAGCAATCCTATGTAAGGATCTCTCCGCCAACTTTTGAGAAATTCTGAAAATGACTGGCACTAGAAAAACTTACATTCTGAAACTCCCCTTATTAATTACCTAAAAATTATGCAAGCACCAAGACTATCATAAAATAACAAACTACAAAACCTGAGAATTTACACCAAGGCAATAAGTTAAACTCAGAAAACAGCTAAAACCAATATCCATTACCAACTTTTAAGAGAGAGTGCAAGGGCTTGAGAGAACAAAATGATAAAGCTGTATCAGGTTAACCTCAGCCATCAAGGCAACAGCATAAAATGAAGTCCCACTTGTGGTCAGTCTTGTGTAAATTGGGTCTGAGAAATCATTTTAGTCGTCCGCGTTGAGATCAAATCTTCATCTTCAAACCCATACCATAAAGTTCCAGCACCAGCAACTGGAACACATGCCTCACAGAAGATTAAGCATCCCATCACGGATCAAGCCAAAGAAAGGCCAAGTATTAAAGGTCTCAGGTACCAAACAGTTAAACAAACTGTTAAACCCCTGTTAGAAACAGGCAGCTGGGCCAATATGAGCACCCATAACAAGTGTGAGCCAATTTGAAAAACCCAAAGAAAAACCAACCCAACCCCCCAAAAGGAGACAGGGAAAAAAAGCAGTTCAGTGAGCACCACATCCATCAGTAGAGTGACTTAATCAAAAGTCATCTGAACATCCAATCATGAAGAACCCTTCACTTGTCACTTAGTGAACTTCCTGGGAGCAAGTTTAAATCATACTTAATGAACTTCCTAGGAGCAAAAATCTCACATCATAACCAATTATCAAAATGCAAGGGCAGAAGATCCTCAATCCACCCATAGTGACACCTACGCTGCCAAACCAATATGACTGAAATGTTGCCGGAGATGACACCCAACTCAATCAAGTAGCATACCCAGGCACAGGTTTGATGAGGATAAAAGTACACAGCCTGACCCCACATGCGAAAGGCACCTCCCACATGAACCACCAATAGGCTCCAATGGAGCAACCTTACCATTGTGTCAAAGTCCTCCCTCTTCAATTTCCTACTCACAAGTCACATGCAAAAACATACATTATGATTCCTAAATCACACGAAATATAAAGCTTTACGCATTGAAACTTGCACAAGATGTATGCATCCTACGATTACCAACTAATAAGTTCAGATGACATTGAGCCATGTTTCTCATTCTTGGCCCTGCACAAGCAATTTCCAAGATGCTCAACAAAACCATACACCTCCAAGAAGGCAATTTCAAATGGAAAACCGATCTTTAACAAAGACAAAATTATCCTGCCTAAAGTAAAGACACCTTATCTCAAATTTTTCTGAAATCCACCACCAACCACCATGATCCCAAGCATTGTCCAAATGTCAACCGAGATGACCGAAATTTCGGTCGAATCTATACTATAGGCAAAACTTTATTCCCAACTTCGAAATTTCAATTGAGATGGATTGAAACCAAAATCTACAAAACACTATTCAGAAGTCCCAAATCTTGGTCGAATCTGTGAAATTTCACAGAACTAAAAGGTATTGCTGGTCAAAATTTTGGGGATTTCCCCCATTGTTTTGCCAATTTTACCTCTTTTTCACTAAAAAATCATCAGTCATTTGTCTTCCTTCACCTTGTTTGTTGCTTGCTGAATGATTATAGTCCTTATGGAGTATATGATGGAGTTGTTGGATATGGAGTACTCTAAAGCTTTATTAGAGTACATGTGTCAATGGATCCACCCAAGCACTCAACTTGAAACTGAAGCCTAGGAGTTTCTTTTTGGTTATTCTATTTGTAATCTTCTATCAAACCTTTGACATATGCAATACAATTTGTTCAATTTTACAAAGTTGGAGTTTCTTGGAAACTCTCATGGATACTAAAACTTGAATGTTAACTCTTCACAGGTCTTTTTTAGCAAAATGCTTGTGCCATTGTGTTCTTTATGCTTTAAATAGGTAGTATGCAAGAAATGAAACCAAAAAAAGAAAGGGAAAAAAAATACCCTGGAACCTGGTGTCAAAACTATCTAGGAAAATTCCCAAGTTCCAACTAACACCGAAATTTCAGTACCGTCTCGATGAGGCTGGAAACCAAATTTTTAACCTTGACCCCAAGGAATAGAAGGAAATCAGAAGTTATTAACTGAAGTAAACAGATTCAATGAAATGTAGTAACCTATTCAACATCCAACCAGACTGCTATATGTAGAGTGCACTCAACCAAGGCCTAAAAACAAGTCAACTGGGGATCCTACATTGACAAAAATCAGATCAATGTGTTACATAAACACAACTTGTTGAAAAAACACAGCATGAACCCTTTACCCAATGTAGAGACCACTGCATGGTCTGGTAAAAGTCAACATGTAAACAGCCTCACCCCAGTGCTTTCACGGAGAGACTGCTGCGAGACACAAAACTGCAACCCCTAGGTCACTGTGGAAATTACAGTGCCTCCATCTAGTCACTTGGTCAAAGCTGAAAACTATAATATACTTTAAAATGTCGCAATCCCAGGAAAATCATCCTGATGATCAAGAAACTATGACTTGGTGCAACTGAATTCAGAAGAGAGGGCACGCGATGATTTAGTGAATAAAAATAATACTGAATGTTCATCCGAACATTGCCAAGAATCTATTACCCATTTTGGTAAATCCAAAAATTGATAGATTTTCTCATAATAATATTGATGAAAGGAGGAGCAGAGTGAGAAACCAACAAAGGAGATCATGAAATAACACTACTGCTAATAAATTAAGCATGGCTTGTATATATCATTTACAAGCTCAATATATCTAAAAGATAATAGAAGAAACACTGGCACCAAAATATTTACAAAATCAAATTGGACGGTGAACAGAAGCATTTACAGGAAGCTTGAAAAGATAAGCTCACCAATATAACTGCTCCATCTTCAATCGTATTTTTGACTGCTCTCAGACCATCACGAACGGCATCCTTAATTTGAGCAATAGTATGGTCATTAGGTCCTGCAATATATCATGACAACATAAGAAATTCGAGAACCTGAATGCTTACGAGAAAGAGAATGAAGGAACCAGATAAATAAATAAATGAAGAACACCAAAATTAGATTCAAGGATTTAGAAGGATTTGGCCAAATGTATATTCTTGGCAAAAGCCTACCATACAATACCCAGCCAAGGGAAATAATCAACCATATACTCCAAACATTTGGGGTTCTTTGGCTCCACCAAGGTGAAAGCCTTTGCATTAGTCACAGTTCATCACACAAATGCCTCACCATACAGTGTAGTTTATTCCTGACTTTCTGCTAGTAAATTTTGCTCAAATCAAGTATCATTAAACTAAGATCCTGAAACATTAGGATAAAGTTAAAACACTGAGATATTTTATTGTTGTTGTGATGTAAACCCAGATCTAAGGCTATGGATATTTTAGTAAATTCCCTAAATCTAAGGGTTGCCCAGGAAATCCAGCAAATAGAGAGACTGAATTAGGAGGTTTAGGGTATCCTGGGGCTCTAAAAACCATAGCTGTCAAGGCGGTGCTTAAGCGTCCAGGCGGTCTCAGCCAATAAAGCGGTCGCTTTGTCACCTAAGGCATCAAGGCGGGCACCTTGGATGCCTTGGTCACCAAGGTGACCGCTTTATTGGTCTCTATGTTTTAAAATATTTTTTATAAAAAAAATACCAAATCAATGATATGGAATATAATTGCATTTGATTCTAATCTAGAGGTTTTTATTGGTTAGTTTTACACATTGATAAAGAACTAGACACATGGGATCAAATCAAAGTAAAATAGGGTGGGGAAAAGAAAAAAAAAACCAAAACTTGATCACTCTTCCTCACAAATTCACGAACAAAACTCTAACCTAAATCATTCTCACTCTCTTGCAAAAGTCTTCATCCTCACAAAACTTCTTGGCTGTTAAACTTTGAAGCTTGATTTGTGACTTTGATGCGGTTATGTTTGAAGTTAATGACTATTTTCATTTTTCAATGTTTTGTACTGATAATATGAATGAAATTTTCATTCAAGTTTGAAAAATGTTACATACTTAAATGCTAAGAATTTTATGTAACTTCTGATATTTGGATCAAATATCAAAAAAATAACACTAGAATGCCTTGACCGCCTAAAAATTAACAGCAGAACGATTTGACCACTTAGTCGGCTCTTGCCTTATTGCCTTGGAAGCCCTCCATCACCTTGGTCGCTTTGACAACCTTGCTAAAAACCCTGCCGTAATTGGTAATTCTGATCTCAAAATTCAAACAAAAGTCAAATTAAGGTTTGTAAAGGATTCAGCTAGGGTTAGGGAAAGGAAGAACCTTGCTGTCCTGCAGTTTTAGAACAGTAGATGGTGATGTTCTGCAAGTTCAGAACTTGATCAGTGGGTCAAGGGCTTAGGTATATCTAAATTTGAAAAACTCAGTCTTCTTGAAGTTTAAAATGTTGCAGAATTTTCTTAAGGAAGAAGATGAAGTGCAGGATTAAATCCAAATCAAGGAAACTAAGCAGACTTGAGGAAGTAACTTTAGGATTACAACCTAGGGCTAGGTGCAATCCTAGGGAAGGGGGAAAGAGACCTAAAGGGTTGAGGAAGAGGGATTAACAGAGCGTGGGCACTTGCTAAAATCGCAGGGGAGAGAAGGGGACAGGAGAGGCATACAGCATATGGTTGCAAGAAGAAGTGGTGGGGGCTTGCTGAAGCAGAAGGGGAACAGAGTGAGAGGGGTTGCACTGAGGTGGGGTTGTCGATTGAGGCCACGCAAGAGAGGGGAAGGGTGGGGAGGGTCTGCAGACAAGAGGGATCAGGGAAGGCAGGGGAAAGGTGGGGGAAGCTGTTCTACTTACTTGATCTTACTAGGCTGCTGTGATTGAAGGATCAATTGCTTGATGAGTGCTTGCAAACTGCTGGATTGATGATAAGAAGCTGAACTTGAACAATTTTACTCAACTAGCAACCCTGATCCTCAGGAGTCAGAACTCAATCAACTTTATTAATAATCAAAAACTGAAAAAAAAATACATGGTATGTTTGGCAATTTATACCTTCAAAGACTCTTTACTTGCATGGAAATCCTTAACAGACAAGGATCCCACCACTTAGCCAAAACTCTTAAATTGGAGTCTAATTACTTAAAGACCTCAACCTTTATTTGGGATCTACTTAAAAAACACATGCTAATAACTAGACTTTAACTTAAATAAGCATATGTGAATTTCAGATAACCTAGAACTCAACCAAACAACTTTGAATCAAAATAAAACTCTCTAAGGGCCTGTTTGGTTACATGAGTCTGAAGATTTCAAATATATAGAGATTTCAAATCTGTGAAGTCATAATTCATAAAATATCTAGAGATTTCAAATCTAGTTTGACGTGATTTTTGTGAATGCGCAAATGTTTAACGCTTTTATAATAGGAGTGAAATCTTTGGATTTTACCTCATACCCAAAATCTACAGATTCACATATTTAGTGTAAAAAGATGAATCTCTAGATTTCATGAATCTAGGGATTTTCACAATCAAATGGGTATAAATCTCACATTCATGAATCCAGAGATTTGAAATCCCTAGATTCATGTAACCAAACAGGCCTTAAACCAATCCAAACTCAACTCAACTCAGATACTGAACTCAAATAAAATTCTGAAATATTCTGGAAATACTTGAAGAATTAAGAAAAGGGAGCAAAATGCCCAAAACATCCCCCAAATAGGGGTTTGGCCAGGTTATGGTGGCTTCTTGGAGCCATCCTCGGAGCCCGACTTGAGGTTTCGGACCAGGGGGTCCTTGTGTTCACATCATGTTGTGGCTGCTGATGCTGTCGTCGATGTTGTTCCTGTTACTGTTGTTGCTGCCGCTGCTGTAGTTCAATTTATAGTAACTGTTGAGTACAATTTGTCAGTCTTAGAGAAGACACTAATTAATATGTAGTTGCTGTTTCTTTAATTTGGTTGTTAACTCATTTATGATGCATCAATACATGGGATAGGTGGGGAAAACTACGCCCACATGTCACCTAGGCCTATTTGGGAATATGGCACAGCAAGAAAATCACTGCGGCACCTTGTCATGTAGGTGGGCATCTTGGGTCACCTTGACAACTAAGATACAGAAGCAGGTGTAAGAAGAATCAAGACATACTTGGGCCACAGTTCTTCAACTTATGGATTGAGGTTTCAGTTTGCAGCCGCATCCGGCCCCAACCCGGCGGGCGCACAAGATCCCACCACAAGCATAAAACACAATGGAACTGCCAAAAACCACACCAGACACAAAGAGGCCAAGAAGCGATGCCGCGCACAACCAGCACGAGCTGATAGCAGGCGCACCACAGGCGCCAGCAAGGCCACCAGCGGGGTCGCGGTCCCGTCATCTCCCCCACCCCCCCGCGGGCCATGGTTGTCGGCGACGCAGCTCTATATGTCGCGTCATCCAAAATGCTAAGATATCCTGACAGTGAGAATGTGCAATACAAATGTGGAGTACCAGATGGCTCTGGCAGTGGAGGTGGTTGCACGCCGAAGATGGACACAACAAATGTACGTGTCCCCAACCCAAGATCCTCATAAGTGGCACCTTGATACTCATATAATATCCCATCAAGGCCTGGAAGCAAGGTCCAAGAGTGTGTCCAACTAGTGTCTAGTAAGTGGGAGGACACCATAACCTTAAGGTCCATAACCAGACGTAGAAGCAGAACTCTCCATACCATTATCATATGTCTGGGAATCTGCCAGTCAACACCATCATGATCCTCTAGCAGTGGAGCCTATGGACTCATCTAAGCTCATCGATCCCATAGAGCTCACCAAGCTCCCCACATCCATCAGACAATAAGACCTAGTGGTAGTTAAGTTGGTATCCAAGTCTCAAGTTGAGTCAAGTTCTTCTTTCTTTGTAAAGGATGTAAGTAGCCAAATCTTCTTTGTAGTTCTTTAGTTTTGATGATTAATAATGTTGATTAAGTTAGAGGATCAGGGTTCCTAGTTGAAGGGGCCCTGGTTGAGGAACGTTTGCTCAAGTTCAGCTTCTTTTACTTCATTCCAGCAAGCTTCAAGAATTCCACAAGCATCCAAGTGTCATTATAGTAGCAGCCAAGTAGAGAAGCCGCCACCCCCATCCCCTGCCTCCTCTCTCGCACGCAGATCCTCCCCATCCTTCAGCTTCTTGGTGTGACCCTAGAAACTTCCCCCTTCCCCCTTTTCCCATCGCAGACCCTCCAACCCCAATAGCACCCTTACTCCCCTCCCCTACATCCTGGCCCTCCCCCAACTCTCCCTTAACACCCCCCCCCCAACTCCCCCACTCCTCCCTCCTTCCCACTGCAGCCCTAGGATCTCACCCCCTGCAACTTCCAAATTCCCAGCCCCTAACTCAACTTTCTTCTCTCCCTAAGGATCGCACCTTCTCCCAGACCCTAGCCCTACATTTAATTCCCCAATCAAACCCAGTTTCCTTAGTCTAGAAAGTTTCTACTTATCATCTTCTTCCTTAGGAAATTCTGTAGATTCAATTTCTGAAATCTAGATCTGTTTCAACTTCAGACCTTACCCTATAGCACAGACCAACAAAATCAGTTCTCAGATTATATAAACAGCAAGTGCAGGCCTTTTCCTAACCTAGCCGAAACCCCCTCCAAGTCCTAGTTTCTGATTCTGTTACAATTTCAGATCTGAAATTACATTACAGCAGGATTTCGAGTAATAAACCCCCCCTATAAACCTAGGATAACCATCCTCTTTTGCTGGGATTTCCTGGGCAGACGTTAGATTTAGCAAAATTCCAATACTACCATTGTTTCGATCAGTGTTGTAACTGCTCAATGTCTTGGTAAGTCTAGCCTCATTTACTGGTATTCACATCAGGATACTTAAAATGAAGATGTTCCATTAGTTGCAAGAAGCTATTCATGTAAAGAAGGATGAAACCATTCAACATTTAATCTATTTTCAAGAGAAAGAAAGGACAAATTCAATAATTACTACTCACTGCTGTTTAACATGAATTAGACAACTTCGACAGGCAAGGCCACAAACATTAGTTACAATAAACTTGAAATGATATTCTTGAACAATGACCACACAGATTGCCTGGGGGGGGGCACTGATAGTCATTAGAAAGAATGTTCACACTCATTTAATAGGCCTCCTAAAGGTAAAGGAGTACGCCGGCATTGATCAGGTCTAATTCAGATAAACCGGACTCTCCAATCCAAGGGAGAATTGAAATCACTTCCTCTATTGACTGTGACTTTTGTTTGTATATACATGGTAAAGACACAAATAAAAAACATTATTCGTAGTTTTGTACGATCCATATTAAGAACACAAACTTTACTGTAGCACGGAAAATTAATATAAGTATTTTGGTTTCTGCCTTCTGCCAATTCACTCAAGCACAAAAACACCTCTGCTTGCTTAAAGAAAATGTGTATTTCACTGTCAAGCACACTATGATAATTAAGAGCATCTCATGTACCTTTTATTAAAATTGTACAAGACTGAGGGTGCTTCACATTCTCAACAAATGTATACTTTTCTTCCCCAAGGACATGCTCATACACTAGACCAGCCCATCCCAGACAATCTGGAGTAACATCATCCACAGAATTCACAGCCTCCCCTCCACACGCCAAAACAAGTCGTTCCATATTCCTTCTTTTTGCTCTTCGCAGTGCAATGATCTAAAACTCACAAGGATGAGGTAAAAATAACTGGAATGTCAAAAACATGACCCATAACAATCAAGAATAGTACAACATTATGCGACCACTTCTGAGAATGCATCTGAGAACCGATTTGAGATGCTAGTATCAAAAAATGATATGATGTAAGCTTCTTCCATAGTCCTAATAATGCATCAACGTAATAGTTACTTGAATTAAACAAACCTAATTATGACATAGAAAGAAACATATTAGGAGGAAAGAAGAAAAAAATCCCCAAAGACATTCAGAAAATGTTCCTTCGCATAACTACAGTTCCACAACTGTTTCAACAAGCAGATGATAAACAGTGGGATGAGGATCCACCAGAATATATAGCTTCTAGAGATTTGTTTTATGAATAGGCTCAATATTTATGCTTTATTATGTAATAGTACTTTTCTTGAATATGTCCATGTTCAAATGGTCTTCCAAATAAAACAAGTTAGACGTCCTACACGATCAGTAAAGAGTCTTTGAAATAGAGTAGGGTTTGGAAATTATGCTTAAACAACTTTGTTTAGTTCTTCCCGGCATTATAAGCAACGGAATTAGGAAAAAATAAAGCAACTTCTATTCTTCAGGGAAATGAATAAAGTTTGAGTTCAGAAGCATAGACCTTTCCTGCTCTTGGTTCAATCAGGTATTCACAGCAGCTGCTGATTGCTACTTCAGTTTATTTGATGCTACATGGCATTTCAAACTGAAAATTGGCTTTCTGACTCATGTTTAGATTGAGTTTTTCAATCTGGTAATGTTTTCTTCCACAGTAAAACCTAGATTGCTTCAAGTAATATCTGATTCAATTAGAGAACACCTTTTTATCTTCATGATTAGATAGTATCTCTACCTAAATTTGTAAGATGACCAATACTCACGGCAAGGGACTAATGCCTACAGTTCTAATGCAGAATTGAGGTTCCAGAAGCAATATCAGGAGAGTAATGAGAAGACGACATTCCAAAATCTAACTGACTAGAAATCAAAGGCAGTATGAAGATGAGCACAAAGTAACTCAGCTTTGACATGCCATGCAGAACCTGGGAAGATTTAAACCAGCCAGGACCAATTTGAACCAAGCATTGGTAGCCAGCCCAAAACAGCTAAAAGAACCTGGGCGGATTTGAACCAGCTAAGACCAATTCGACCAGAATTAGAAGCAAGCTAGAAACAGACAGCTGCCTCAATTAGAAGATTCCCCAACCACCATAAAAAAAAATATATATATATTTGACAACACAACTTGGACTACTGCACTAGGACAAAAGATGAAGAAAAGAGGTCTATACACTGTTCACATGAGTAGTGTCACAGACCCGTATATGATTTAGTGGAAAAAAGATGAAGAAAAGAGATCCATACACTATTTCTTAAGTTGTGAATTTCAGTTCAGTTTCAATTTAGAAAGTCCTACTTCTTGTGAAGCTTTAACAAAGCTAAAAACAGGCCCTTTCATTGCAACAGAAGAATTTCTTTTGGAAATCAAATTTGCAAGCCATGTTGTCATTGCTTGTGTTGTAATTCATGTTCAACAGCTAAGACAGCCACCCACACCCTGGGGGAACCCCCTTTTTTCTCCTATTTTCTTTCCTTCTTTCTTTTGTTTGAAACAGCTTGTGCTGAGAACTTGAGGTTGCCAACATTGATGAAGAAGGCCATCAAAACTGCTACTAATATCTTAAATCATCAAGGTTGCAAGTTGTGTTGCTGACTTGTTGCTGTTGTTGCTACTCCCTTCACTCTACCCAATCTTGTTGTTGCCCAGAAGCTTGATTTGCAGCAACTTCCAACCCTTATACCTGCATCTTCCATTCACCAAACTTCATTGGGTTAAAGACTCCCACCCCACCTCTTACATTTGATCCATCTTCCCATCTCACCTTTTAATTGCCTCATCAGCAGCCTTCAATTTTCTACAGTCAAAATACCACCATAACTGTAGTTTAGACCATCAAGTTAATTGCAAAATGCAAACCTTCTAGTTTCAACTCAATCTCATATCACAACAGTTGTTGGTCGTAATTGACTGATGTTTGGTTTTCCTACCAGAGTTAATTGGAGCTTTATATCATACTTAGGAATATCACCCGTGGTTTACAGTCTTACACATATTTTGGGGTAAGAATTTACAGTCTTATGCTGACATGATAGCCTGTGGTTACTGTTAATGCCCAAATTCTGCTTCCAAGATCTGAAGCTAGATAACAAAAGGATTCATATCTTATAGCAGTTCAAGTTGTGAGATTTTCTACTGGGATTTCCTTTGTTAGCAAGAAGCAGTTAGCGGTCCATGCATGGTTGTCTGCTTTCCTGATTGGTGAACAGATGGAACTTTTCAAAGGCTTGTCGCCAGTGCTATCAATCTTCGCCTTCTCTTGTTCCCACAACAATGCAATGAAAATCATTGAATTGTAAGTCCTACCTTGGACTGAAATTGATTTAATTCAATAAGAGTTGGCTCCTTTTTTCTTATTGGTTGTTGATGTACTGAGCCAGATCCAAGACATCCTGTCAAGAGAATCATTAGAAGCACTTACTTCCTATTTGTTGGAACACACTCCTAACCCAATCACTAGCTTTGAAAGAAGCTACAAGAAGTCTACCACGTGATCATGTGTGCTTTCTAGAAAGACTTGATGCAAAATCTCTAGTGTAGGAGTGGACTCTCTTCACCATACTGGAAGCCATCTGAAAGGGGGACCATACCTATCCCATATTGAATTCAATATGAACCGGGAAAATAGGGGGTCAACTTGGCTAGACATATCAGAGGGAAGATAGATCATAGCCCGTCTAGTTAGTGAGTTAATGCCTTCTATGATCAGCCTTCGCTCGGGCGGCCACGGCACCAGCTGCAACCCACATTAGCTACTGCGCACAACGCCACACGCAGTGCGCTTGACATGTGTGTTCTATGTGACTGCGCACCCACACTGGTTGATAAGTTCATGGCTGCATTTGGGACTATACTTGAGGATGGTCTATTTAGCTGCAGCAGCTGCAAGTTTATGTGTTTTTAGGTTACGTTACTTGGTGTTGTGGAGGGACTATATATCAGTGGAACGAAAGACTCCGTTTTTTTTTTTTTTTTTTTTTTTTTGGGGGGGGGGGGGGGGGGGGGGGTTGCCCAAAATGCAACCTAAATTGAAATAAGGCACAAAATTTTCAAAATGCAGGGAGATTTATAAAAAATAAATATTAAAAAAAAACAACGGTCAATATTGAGAAAAACACAGAACAACTAAGTGGTATTTGAAGCACAGAAAACACCAAACAACACTATATAACAGAATGCTAGCAATAGTAAGTTTTATAATAATCAATAGAAGAGAATAAGACATAGGAGATGGGTGATTGGGAGGAACGTTGCTATTGGGATGCTAATCCACTTTCTGACTGTCAAGTAACTGATTGGCCATGTCGAATGCATCGGTATTCTAAAAAAATGGTAAGTTAAAAAAAGAATCAGCTTGATTGGGAAGATCCAACTGCAGGTTAATAGGGAACAGGTTGGATTAACCAACCAATACAGCATATCCCCTTTAGCGCTCCCATTGCATGGGAATCAACAACAGTGCAGACGATTCTGATATGAAGCGGCCAAACATCCAACCCAGTACTGGTTCTCAAACAGTGCATTCACATACTTTGCTCTACGGTTTGGGTGGACTCCTATCCTTTTCTACCCATCTCTCTATATATCTCTATTTTCTACCAATCAGTCAAGCTGCAAATCATATCTAAGCTCTATTGAGAGTTTCAAATTTGTTCACATCTCGAGTTATATCACTGTAAATTTTGCAGTGTTCTGATCCGCTGTCCTCCATTCTAATAGCTTCTGAGTGTTCTGGTTGATATCTGATTCTGTTAACCAATTTACACTAGTACCATCCTTGTTTTAGCTTTTCCACTTGCAGAGGGATTATTGCAAATCTCACAACCCAGCCGTTAGTTTTTTAACAAAATTAACAGGACTATCCTACTAACTAAATTAAGCCAATAAGTACAGTTTCAGGCCTAATTGATCTAAATTGGTCATGCTATTGACTTTCTCTTTTTACACGATATGGTTCAAAAACACCAGTAATCCTCTTTGAGCTAAAATTCCATCTGGATTGACCCATTTTGAGTTCAGCCTTCATAAAGTTCCGTCTTAGGTTGCCCTATATTTTCTGATATTCAATGGATTGAAGATGTCACTAGTAATGACTCAATGCAAGGAAAATGATCTTGATTCATAAAGATTTTGGTAGATATTGAAAGAAAAGTCTGAAGCTTGTTCATATTCTGGGGAACTTATATAATTATTTAAGCACCTCAATTGTACAGACCAAAGCCTGGTGAGCAAAAAGACATCCAACGCATAAACTATGCACCAAGGCCCATGGTAGGATTGATAGACTAGGCCTACGCATTATGATGTGATGGGCCACACAAAGCCATAAAGAAGGGGTAATTTTGGTGCATGGTGTTAGTAGTTAAATTGAGTCTCTGAATTAGATCAGGAAACTTAATAGCAACACAGAATTTTTTTTATATGTTTATTTACCATACCTTAGTCAGAATTTTAGAATCTCGGTCCCCATCAATTAGAGATGATTTGAATAAAGAATACAAGTCTCCAAGAGTTCTGCTGTTAAGCAATGTACATGGGACTCAAATCCCAAACCTGATCTCTTCTCTTCTTTTCTTCCTCCCAAGAACATCTTCAACCATTCAGCTACCGTCCAAGAAAGTCTTCAAAACCATTAAGTTGAACACATCCCCACCAAACCCACTTTTTAATATTCTTAATCCATAGCCTTGACTTTTCCTCCATCTCTTGAAACCATTCACAAACCCTATAACCTAGACAGAACCATCCAACTATCAGAATACTACTATACTTGGATTTGATCACCCTCACAGACCTTGGAGAACTCTATCAAAGCTGCATCCCACTTTGCCCATTAGAAACCTCACATTTTTTTCTTCTTCCAGAAACTCAAAAACCAAACCCAAGTTTACTGTTAATTTAATTTCAGCAATCTTCCACCATAAAACCATCACCACACCTTGTATTCCCTACACTCACTTGACATAACCCCATTATCTAACCCTAGTTTGACCTAAAATCCTATTTTAACCTGATTGAATTCACCGGTACATCTCTGATCCTGGTTATTAGCTTCGAGTTGGATCCTTACAATCCATAACTACATTACAATGGGTTGGGAATTGAAACTTAAAATGTGGAGTCAATAGCAGGATAATAAATTCCAATCATTGCATCATTTATTTTTTGCATTTTTTTCAGAATTCCGACAGATGAGCACCAAGTCTTGATCCTACAGTCCATCATATGACTTGATAAGAATGAGTAACAAGTCTCAAACCTAAGTCTAGACCAAAAAACAAATCAAGACAGCACTGAAAGTAAGCTATCACTAACCCCTGCTCTAGCAAGAAGGTCCAATGATGGAGGATCAATCCCTTTCTGATTGATAACAACAAAGTTCTTGTCATTTCCTGAGCAAACCTGCATACCAGAAAAGAAGCTTTAGATACTGTTAATACCATTAACTGAAGCATCCTGGTTTAAGACCTTATACCTTGTTTTTTAGTTCAATAATCTTTTTAACTCTCTCATCAACTTGACGCCTTTCAGCGGCAACCATTGCTTCTCTTTGCTCTGCATTTGAGTAGAAAAACCCTGCATTTACCTCACTGAGGGTAACATATTATTAGCACATCTAGTGAAATTTAGTAGCATTCACAATTAAGCTCTACCAAATGTAATGAAAAGAAAAATTAAGTAAAATGTTGATACACTTAGGCAGCGTTTGTTTGCTAGAATAAAGGTGGGGTGGGAAAATTCTTGAAAAAAACAATTTTTTCTTACTTTTCATTCAAATTCTAAAAGTGTAAATTGTTTGGTTGCTTGGGGTGGGAAAGTGAGAGACAACCCAACTTTCCCACCCCAAGCCATTTTAAAACCCCACAAAAAGTGAGGGACTTTGTGGAAAAGTATGAAAAGGTAAAAGTAAAACGCAGGACCCACAATTAATACTTTTCCACACTTCCCTTTCTTTTCCTTCTCTTCTCCCTCACCCCACTACACATGGGGCCCACATGTTTTTTTTTTCCACCCCTTTTGTCCCACCCCACCTTTGCAAACAAACGCAGCCTTAGGGTATGCTTGTTTCGGAGAAGAGCAGAAAAGGTGAAAAACATTGTGAAACTAGTACTTATTTCCCACAGATTACCATAAACATGGTTGCTTGGTCAGGTTGCATTGAAACTTCAAGACAATTACATTAAATGCATTTATTCTTGTCTGGTGAAGGTGAAGTGTAGCATCCCGTTCATTCTTTTGAGCGTCTCCTCTCCCATTTACTTTCTTTCACATATAATAACAGCCCATCTTCATTTCCTCCTCCTCCCACTAAATCGGCAAACCCCAACCTTATACAAAATCCACATTCCATAATTTCATTTCCTTTTCTTTCCTGGTCAACCCAGCCCACAACACGTGGAAGCCTATAAGTCCCCCCCCCCTTTTCTTTATCCACCAAAAACAACAGAACCTAATGGAAAAATGTAGACTGCTGGAACCTGAGACAGATAATCTCGAATGTAGACAGACATTTTTAAGGTCTGCAATGACCGTTCAGAATATTTTTTAAGTTTCAAAACACTTCTCTGCTCAGCAGGTTATGCAGTGGCCAATAAGTATGTGTGGGAACCTGTGATAATTCATGCTTAAATTTGTGAAAAGCAGGCAATCGATAGATATAAATGGAATTTCAAGAAATGTTATCGTCCTAGCCAATTCCAAAAGCATATAACGCTAATGCTAACAGATCATCACCCGGTAGTAGACTAGTTTTTCATCCTTTTTCTCCCTTGACAGATTTTCCTTCCTTGATGGCAAAAAGGAGATGGGTAGCACTGCAGGAGAGGATACAGTGAGAAACTCTGAAAATTTCTATCAGAGTGTGGACAAAGTGTTCATTTAGATTTCTAGACTGTGCCACTGTGGACAAACAAAGTCAGGATGCCAAGACTTCCTGTCAACACTATCTCCTACACCCCACCTCACCCAACCCCACTAATCTTGATGGAACTCATAAGTAGTAGTGGAAAGTGAACAACAGTCATAAGGAACAATGGTGGTCAGCCACAGGGGAGGAACGTCTCTCTGGAAGACATGAGTGCTTGTTCCTGTCCTTCTATGTAGTCACTGTTCCTCCCCTCCCAAAACAAGTGCAGCTAAAGGTCATCTAATGCTATAAGAGAAATTCAACAGATAAAAAACAAGGACAGGAGAATCTGATACAAAGATTGCAAGCCCAAGCTGATGTAAATCAGCTGCCTAAGACCAGTCGCATGTAGGCTTATTCCCTGCAACAACAATAGAGTAGGTTTAGGGTGTATGGATTCACCCTATACCAGTGCCAAAATTGTGAAGGCAGTTAAAGGTTACAAGGAAATGTTACTCAGTCTATGATTTAAGTCATGTTTGGAGTCATAATCCTAATTGGGATTTAGCAGTGAACCTAATTCTATTTTGAGTTTGAATATCTTTATTATCAGAAGTGGTCTACGGATACCAAAAGCAGGCAAATATAAATTAGTGGAATATGAGGAAGTGATCAATATTCCAGAAGAAATCATTGGCATTCATGATTCAATTCTTGAAGAGGTGCAGTTGGTGGCTAAAATCCTTCATGAGAAGATTACCAACGTTGAGGACTCTATGCGTATGATGTTCACTGTAAGTTTTGATTCAAAGGTCCATCATATAGAGTTTGTTATACCACCATGGGTATTTGAAGAGAAAGCTCCACACCTTGAAAACATCAATCTTAAAATCTACACGCACCCCAAAGTCTGTATAAGAATGTCCACTCTGTTTTGACTTCTTTTTTTTTTTGGGGGGGGGGTCTTTTTATATATAATATACCCAACAACTACAGATGATTTGAGTAAAGAACTGGAATGTTTTTTAAGAGTTTTGGTGTTGTTGATCAGAGGGTATATGGGCTGGTATCAGGATCTTCATTTCTTATGTTCTCTTGCTCACTCTTCTTCCTACCCAGCATATCGATCTCATCTTCTTTATCCAACCCCTCCAACAGTATAAATTCTTCCCTTAACAGGGCAATTGCTTCTTTGATTTCAGATAGGATCATAGATTCAAATAATTGGCCTGCTGAGTGAGATAATCAGATTCATATTCTTGATTCTCAGATTACATTACAATTATGTAAAATTTTTTAAATGTGTCCAATCATGGTTTTAGAAGGAATCACAAATTTTTGAAACTTCTGGCATGGGATTTCTTTTTCCTGTGCTGCTTATCACAAATTTATAGCAATCTAGTTTTCGGAGTAAATCTTGTCTAGTGCCAGCTAATTCATTCACAAAAAGGTGTTCAAAGTTCATATGAAAAATTTACAAATCCAAGGCAAAGACACTCAGGAAAAGTCTGAAACAAAGGAACAATTGTGACACATGTTTTCAATACAAATCATCAGTGACCTGATCTCTAAAGGGTTTTATAGGGCCATGTTCAGCCAATTTGCTTTCAAATAATCAACATAGACAGCCAGGACAGAGAAACAGTGCTCAGGATGTTATAAATTATTGGGAATTCTGAATGAAACTTAATCACAAGAATTTCAAAATCCTTTGCAGTACCAAATTTCTCAAGCCTTTAAAACAGCTTTATTGAATGAAACAAACAAAATTTTTGAAGCACAACTATTTACAACCCCTAAGAAAAATTCAAATCCATCTAATACAGCTACTGTTTCAAAATTAAAAGAGAAGACTCGGGCTCGAACAATAAAATCAACTGAACAGTGCTCTACAAGGAAACCATGTGATTGCACTTTACATCCCAACTTAAGAACTAGTTGATAAGGCGATTCTTGCGGATCAATAAGTGCAAGTTCATCATAAACCCAACAAAATCCGAGAGTTAATAAACCCAAAAGAAAATAAGTAGAATCATTGAACAGCTATGATGAAAAAAGTCTCAGATGTTTATTACCTCTTTTCATACTCCAATGATACATTACATGTCAAAATATAACAATTCTCGGCTCTTCGTTTCATATCAGGATGTCTAGAACCATGATCAAGGACAAGACCCTCAACCTGGAAGGGGAAAAAACACATAACACCAGTGGCTACTACTTGAAACTCAAAAATTTATGAATTGAATAAGAACCCAGGAGAATAAATAAAAATGTAGTAAAAATCACATCGTATCTTACAGACCTAGTATTCACCTCATTTCACCAGAAGCAAAAGGGGAAGAAATACAGTATCATGCAAAATTCACAGATATATAAGCATAAGAAGAACAACCAATCTACTACAGGTCTATCTCAAAACTATCCAATTGAACCATAAACCCAAGAGAGAAGGGGGAAAGTCTCTTATTTTGACATCAATCAGAACTGTGTTCAAGGATGATCCCAACTGATAATGTGTTACCCACAATATCATGTCTCCAAGTACAGTCTAGAGGAAATCAACCATACACAAGCTCCAGCATGCTCCAAACACTCAATCATCCCGAAGTGTTTGAGAAGAGTGTTGCATTTACAAACTCATTGTAAAGATATATCCCCTGCACATTACTAAAGTTTTTGCAGGTTCATCTTTAGATCATTTAGATGTGACACAGAAACATCTCCAGTAATAATCAGCCATTGGTTTGTTTCAAAGAATTTCATTTAAGAAAGCAACAATAGAAGTGGGATTATAGGAGAAGATCCATGGAACTGGGATCATCCATAGGTGAAGGAACATGTTCGTGATTCTTATTTAAATAACAAGGATGAATTAAAGGGTGGGTTTTGTGATCCTTACCAGGAATAGATAACAATTATGTGTTTAGTTCAGAAATAATCTTAGCTTATAAGGTGAACAACAACAACAACTCAGCCTTATCCCAACTAAAGGGTCAGCCACATGGATCGTTGCCCCATTATCAGCTCCCTTCAAGGTCATCCTCAGTTAGACCTGTAAATGCATAGTTGAAATCCGTCTCCGAATTCACATTCGCACTAGTTTAAGGGTGTCCGATATGAGAATTTTCCTACCAGAAAATATTCGTACCTGTCCGATAAGCAATAGGATTCGTATGCAGTTAATCGCTTACCAGATCAGATAATATCCAGTTAAGGTTAAAAAAAAAAGTCTGGTATGTTTAAATTTTAAATGGTATGTCACCCATGACATTTGACACTCACTAAAGTCTGAACTGGTTTACCCTAATTAATAGGTTGAACTAACCCTAAACCCCATCAATTATCCACAGCCAATTGGCCAAATTATGGAAAATCCATTAGATTAAGCATTAATTTTGTTTTAAGCGCTGATAATTGGATTTGGAAACCAGTAATCATCAACTGAAAATTGGAAATCGAAAATCAAAAAATGACAATCGGCATTCAGTAATCGGATCGAATAATTATCAGGTATCCGATTAAGATTCAGATTTAAATTCGGATGCCTTCTAGCCGGATATCGGATTGGATTCAGAAGGCAGTTTTGCTTATCGGGTTCAGATACAGATAGCGGTGTATCCAAGCCAAATCAAATCTGTTTACAGGTCTATCCTCAATACAAGGTCTATGCTACGCATGCCTTCTCACCATTCTACAATAATTTTTGGTGCTCCAACTCTTCTAGTACCTTCAATCTGAATTATGTGACTCATTTGTACTTGGGCATCCAAAGTCTTCCATTGAAGATGGCCATGCAACCTCATACAATTTTTTTTAGTAGCTTATCATGCAAAGAAGCCACTCAAAACTAGCTCTAGTATGATCATTCCTTCCTTTTTCCTCCATGATTTCGCCATTCATCCATTTCAACATCCTCATCTCGTCTGTGCCGAGTATCTCTATACGATGTTTCTCAACTACCCAAAATTCATGTCATGCATCATCACCAAATGTAGGACGATCATATACAATTTTCCTCTTAAGTTTTAAAGGAAATACCAATCACACAGAACTCCAGATATGCCTCTCCACTTACATCAATCCAATTTTAACTGTGCAACATCATGATCGCTTACTTTATTTATGACTAAGCCAAAATACCTGAGATAAGCAGTTATCTGAATCTCTTTCTAATCAAGTATCACCATCTCAGTATTCATCCTAATGTAAACAAAGCTATGCACAATATATTCTATGTTCTACAAAGTTTAAAACCTTTTGATTTCAAGGCTGATTTCCAGAACTACAACTTGGCGTCAATACCTGATTTGTTCATTTACCAAAACAATGAAATCAGAAATAAAAATACACCAAGGAATCTCATCTTCAACATCTCTATCATGTTAGTTTCTAACATTTGGTGTAAGCCAATGAGAATGCAGGAAATGCGACCTTTGCCATGCCAAGGTATCCTTTAGTATGCCTGTGTAACATAAATTGCACATAAATTGCCAGTTTTCGAAGTCTAAAGAAGTTCACTCGTGACTCGTCAGACACCCAAGTTGTATGTCAAAAGTCTAAACAACCAAAGAAGTCTCTAAATCACACCCAAAATGTAAAACACAAAACTAAGAAGTCCAACCTATCCCTCTCCTCCACCCACGGATTAAAGAGATCCAGCTAACATTGACTACGATCTACTCAATACAGGTTATATCACTATCAATGCAACTTCTCTTAGTAGATTATTAGTCCCACTTTGCAATTATTTTTTTAATTTTTCTATTGCATTAGATTAACAAAGGAGATTTACATAGGCCACAAAGTTCAATCATAAAACGTAGATTCTGGTTCTGTTTCATTTTCCTTTTTCCAAATCCTACTGCTCAGAGTATAACATTGTTCTCCCCCAAACCTTTTTGCTTTGCTTTTCAATTCTTTTGCTATCCTAGAAATCCAATACTTAGATAGGATTCACTTCTATGGGGCCATAACCTCAGAATCACCCCCCCCCCTTCTTTCTTTCTCCGGTTATCACCTCAGGACTTCACATATTATTAAACCAAGAGCCTTGACTACAACAACCACAAAGGAGAGAGCAGAGCAAACTCATGAAGGACCATAGGCTTACACATATCCCCTTCAATGTACCATTAATAAGGATGAAGAATGACGGCTATACATCACTTGACCACTGTCTGAATTTACCAAGTACAACAAAATGCAGAGTGAATACAAGTCCTTATTCTTGAGATGATGTAATTTTTCTTCATCAGAGGCTACATTTCTAATTTTTTTATCAACTGCTCATTCTTTCCCAGTTGAACACTACAAAAACTAGCCAACATAAATCAATAAAATGCCAAAAGGCATCAATTCAGTGACTCAGCCAAGCTGATTCAACTCCCAAGCACCAGGTGATATGTTGACTCCAGGTGCAGAAGACTCAGCCTAGACAACGTAATGACTTAAGGGACTCCAATAATTTGGCTACGAGTCAAACACTGAGTTACTAACACTGCACCCTTTACTGGTTCTTTGCTATTAGTCAACAAAGTTTAATACTTTACCCATAAAATTAATAAAATTTCCTTGTTATGAAAACTCAAGTTTGTCTTCAAATAATAGTTATAACTTAAAATAACTCAAAGACAATATCTTCTGACCCTCCTAGCACAAAAAATAACAATCATGTCACGTCCATGACAAAGGGAAAAAAATCTTATTGACAAGACTTCCAATTGACTACACACTCTCCAAGTTGACTCTGCTCCTAAGGTACCAAGTAGAGTAAAATATGGGAGTCAGCAAACTACAATAGCTTCTTCTGCTAGCGAACAACCATTAAGATGTTGATCTGCTTCTAGCACAATAGTTGTAGCCTCCTATATAGAGGCAGCAAGTCCAAGGAACTCTTTGGTTCAAACCTCTGTCCCTCCACACCTTCCCCCCCCCCCCCCCCCCCTCTTTTCATCCCCCAGGCCTATGGGCCCCAGTCCTTGTGACTTTTGATGATGCCTTAAAGAAAAGGAAAAAAAAAATTAAGACTGCATCCAACATTCCATTGCTAGAGGTTAAGAGTCAACACCTTTCTAGGTAAATTCCAACAGTGCATTGCATAAGCAGGTCTATACTACAGTGGGATCAAACCAGTCGTCCTAATCACTCCAATGCCCTTAGAGTTGGGACTTAGGACCAGACCCCACTTATAATTGGCCTGGTTGGTTCTAGTAACTGTACCAGTTAAACAGTCCTAATTCATCTGAAGACCCAAAAGAAAGTTATCTTCAGATCATATATAAAGCACAAGCTCAAAATCTACAGTAAAAAAAGAGAATAGTCAACAAAATTAAAGGCCAGGGGACAGAATGGCCCATGATACATGGCATGCTTGGTCCAATCAGTCCTAATTGATTATTCAGTTGTCCTAACTGGTTCTTCAGTTGGATTCTGTTAATGTTTCAGTGTACATTACCTTAGGGCCTGTTTGGTTACATAAGTCTGGAGATTTCAAATATCTAGAGATTTCAAATTTATAGATTTCAAATCTATGGAGTCATAATTTATAAAATTAAATGTTTGGTTGTAGAATGAAATCTGTGGATTCATCCTAAAAAACTATTTGATCGATGAGATTTTTGTGAATGTGCAAATGTATAGCTTTTTTGAAATCTCTGGATTTCACCCTTTACCCATAAATCTACAGATTCACGTTTTTAGTGTAAAAATGTGAATATCTAGATTTCATGAATCTAGAAATTTTTACAACCAAACAGGTATAATTCTCAAATTCATGAATCCAGAGATTTGAAATCTCTGGATTCATGTAACCAAAAGGCCCTTAATAATTAAGACACTGGAATAACTATTAATTGGTGCAGTCTGTCTCTTTGAGCCAGATAATCTAATTGTACGATTTGAACTCAACTTTGAGAAATTAAAGTTATGTTCCAATCAATTACCATAAGTCCTGCAAACTTCCCAAAGAAAATCAGGAAAGGGCACCAAGAAAATCAATATCAAACATATCTGCATAGACCAATACGTCTAAAAAAATATTGCTTTTGCATAGAGACATTTTACAGGACAAATAGCATGAGCCAATGCTGGAGAAAACCAAAGGCAAACATACCAAACGTGTATCTACGTCAAACTTATGGCGCATATGCATAATTTCCACCATAAACAAGTCAATAGGCTCAGCAGGCTTGCGAATGCAGAGAACCTGTTCATATCAATGGCAAACTTTATTAAGCACCAACAATTAAAAAACCGTATTGTATGGATCAAAATAGTCTTTCCACTCAAAATGCCTCATAATTCACATCGAGAGAAAGTATAAATCAAAATAGACTAACATCTCACTACAATGTATTATACAGATTCAAAATGCAAATTTCTTAAAGAAGAAAAATACTCACCCCATTAACTACTATATCTGTCAACTGATCTGCCAAAGCTTCATATAACTACAAAAAGATCAAACAAGTGAGAACTATAATGAAGGACAAAGACAACTAGCCGAACAAGCAATACAGGGTCACTGAGGATGGATTATACCTTTGTCCTAAGTGTTGTTCTAGCAACCATTTTCAAAATCTCTTTATCAGGCTCATCACCCATCACAACAGGAGTCTTAAATTTCTCAAGAAATTGTAAAGTAGCTCTTTTTGCTATGTCAAAACCATCCACTAATACACGTGGATGCATTCCTGGAAGAGGCACAATTTTCCAGCAAAGACAAAAATTTAGTAAGAGTAACATAAGTGACAAAAAAAGGGTGGGACTTCTGAAATTTTTCCCTAAGTATTCCCACACCACTAATGGTACCCGAAAAGAACTTCCAAAATCATGAAAGACTATTTTTAACTTGATACAAAGGAAACATATAAAGACATGGAAAAATAATAATATATACACACACACACACACAGACACGGGGTGTAACAAGCATATACACGCATACTGGCACAGGAAAAAACAGAACACTGACATATCTTATTGGTTGATCATCTAATAGAGTATGAATCCCTATACGTTTCTAGTGTGTTCCCCTAAATTCCCTCCTGTTACCCTAACATGCTTCAAGCTACCACCGCAAATTGGTTCTCACTCACTGTGGCTGAAGGAAAACTTGATAGCTTATTCAAAATGCATCTCCTATTTGCATTGCCGTAACACTCTTTCAACACCATCTTAACCTTGGATATTAATTTCTACCAGAATTTTTTGATCCAACGATATATGCATGAAAACTTGTCACTCCTTAAGTGTGACCTGCCAATTTCATTCTCAGTCAAAGATTTCAAAGCAGTCATTTCCAATACTGATGTTGGTGAACTGTCCTGAAAAGAGTGCAATTTAACATGGAAATATTTTATCCTTCATTTAAGTCATTTAAATTTACTAATCCATATTCAACATATAAAGAAGATATACCCAGTGCATGAAGCTCCCGACAACTGCAGGGTCTGAGGGGATCATAATGCATGCCACATTACCCCTGCTTCTGCAAAGAGGCTGTTTTCACACCTGAATCAGTGCCCACTTGACCATTTTCAACATACAGATTTCATAAAATTTAATCCCCCAATCCGTTTGCAGCACATAGGGATATGAGTGAAATTAATTCACAATTAAACTTCACAATGGCTCATTCTAGCAATAACGTCTTGGGAAGCCAACCATCTTGTTTGGTTGTTATTTGAACCTGTAATTCATAGTTAAACTTCACAAAAATGGCTCATGCGTCGATACAAACAATTGATTCCCTACTAAATAACTGTAGGAAAAAGATTTAAGAAGAGATATAACTTGAAGTTGGAAGTTGGAACCCCAAGATCATTGTCGAACCCTGTCTTCACCAAAGTAGACAAACAAATATAATTTTCTCTGTTTCCCTGCCAACCAAGATGCAATTTGGCCAACTCTGAAACATACTAAGCTTTATCTAATGTCCCTCTGTTCAAGTGCTTCAACATGAAGCACTAGCTTCTAGCTAGTTCGGCAGGTATGACGGCTGTGCTACAACAGATCACTCAAGAATGGGACACAAAGCACTCAAAAGGCTGCTATTTATCAGAAACACCCAATCCAATTGTATTCAACTTCCTACCCTATACTTCCCACTCTAAAAAAATGAAGAACCATAATACAATACGGTCAAGAGACCATAAAAGAAGCTTATTAGAAGACCTACAGATTTGAAATAGCAGATATCAACGACAGGAAAGCACATGTAACGCTCACAGTACTACTAACCTTCGTCAATGTAACGCTCCGACTGTTTCATGAGCTCGCCAATGAAAAGAACAGTAGACGTTGTACCATCACCACTTGTATCATCCTGTGCTACAGCCGTCCTTGCAATCATAATAGCCGTCGGGTTCTGAATTTGCTGCGAATCAACCGCCCACAAAACAAATCACAAAACAAAATACAGAAGATTTCCAGAACAGAGACAAAGGAGTCCATAAACATGCACCACCGATATCAACTATATCATAATATAGTATTATAGTATTCAAATAGTAGTATCAATCACAACTATGTCCCCAAGGTCTGGATGAAAAAAAAAAATAGGTTTTTTATGGCTAACCATTTCCTTCAAGAGAGTATTGCCATCTTTAGTGAGTTTAATGTCTCCCGCACCTCCAACAAGCCTGAAGACCAAGGTAGATGGAATAATAGGTTAACAAAGAACACACAGAGATGAATGTGTTGGCAACGATTGAACATGAAGATAATGAAGAAAGACTTACATCTTGATGGTGCCTTTAGGTCCAAGATTTGTCTTGAGAACATCCTGCAAACCCTTAGCTGCATTGATGTTCATGTGCAGAGCAGCAGATTTGTTCAGAACTTCCGCATTTGGATTCAGAACTCTCAAAGACATTGTTGATGCTCTTTCACTGACACCGAAGCAAAAAGGGACCAGGTCACGTGAGCGAAGAGTAAGAGCAGATCCAGTTGGGCGCGAGAGTGTTTTAGGGCTTTCCAAAATGAAGATGAAATAGCTATTTTATCCTTACCATGTAGTGAGGCGGAGGAGAGAGGGAGATGAGGAGCAGAACAGGGATGGGGTGGAGGTGGAGACAGCGAACAGAGAAGCGGAGAGAAAGCTAACAGGGGTGGGGGTTGGGGTGGAGGGAGAGAGGAGGCGATGGAGTTAGGAGTGAAAAAATAAAAAAATCAAAATCAAGAAAAAACGAAAAACATAAACGAACGGGTGATAGTAGGGCTGCAACTGGGCCGGGCTTTTACAATCCCA
Organism: Hakea prostrata; assembly: GCF_041222555.1. Taxonomy (NCBI): domain Eukaryota; kingdom Viridiplantae; phylum Streptophyta; class Magnoliopsida; order Proteales; family Proteaceae; genus Hakea; species Hakea prostrata. The sequence goes on along the minus strand of NC_142609.1, from coordinate 14,411,716 downwards.
AGCCCAGCCCTATATGGTATAATTTGAGCCCATTCCCGCCCTGACCCTAGTTCGGGGCCAATGATTTTGCCCCTGGCCCTAAGCCCTACAAGGCCAAGCCAAGCCCATTCCCGCCCTAATTGGCCCTAATTGGGCCGGGTCGGGATGGGTTAGCCCTGATTGGCCCTGATTAGCCCTGATTGACCCTGATTAGCCCTAATTGGCCCCGACCACGATTACGGCCTCCCACCACGATTGGCGGCGATTGGCCATGTCCACACTACTACGATTGGCCCATCCGGCCCTAATTGACCTTGTCCCTAGCTTTAATTGGCCATATCTTTGGTCGTAAATATCAAATGTAAGACAAGTAGTAATTAAAATACATATTAAAGTAATTAAATTCTTAAATTCCAAACTCAGTTCTGGAAAATAAAATAGTAAAGATGTCAATAAATAATCAAAAACTTATATTCAATATGTATTTAACTATTTATCCATTTAGATTTTAGAGAAATAGATAAATTCAAATTTCTAGGGTTTTCTAATTTGCTATTCAATGAAAATTATGGTTATTATATGTAAGCTCGAAGGGAAAAAGAAAAAGATTTATCTCAATTATCAATTAATTTCTAACTTCTAAGACAATGGTCAAACTTCATTCAAAATTTCCAATTTGCCTTTCCCCCAAGTTTCTCTCTCTTTTATTCTGTTTTTTCCTTTGGTTTTTCTCCAACAGCAAAGAGTTAAAATTATTCATGAAATATAATAAGTAGAGAAGAATTGTAATTAAATTTAGGCATATTTGAAAGTCAAGTCAATTATAGAGAATGTCACACAAACTCTTTTTGTAAACTTAGAAACGTCAGAGATTCAAAATTCAAAAGAAATCTGATAAATGAAAATTTTATCTTCAAAGTCAATAACTTAAGCCGTAGGTAGGTATGTTTTCATTCACAACTGTTCAATAAATTGATATCTTTATTCAATAAAAAAAAATTCATAACAAAACCTTGTTAATAAGTAAATCGACGATAATTTAGTATTCAACAAAAAAAAAATGTTTTTTTTTAACAGTTAAAGAAAATGATGTTTTAGTTACAAACATAGCTATATGTTTTTAATAATTTTTTTTTGAAATATCACAGTAGATTTGTTAGATATTCATGATGAGAAGTTGGGGTATATATTTTTTAAATATTAATTCTTTATTTAATAGTTTTTATTATTTATAATATATTATCTCGCCTTAAGCAAAAAACAAAATCAATATTTTATTAAACTAAAAATGACTTTGTTGAAAAAGTAAAAATTACCTTAAAAATAATATAAAAAGTGAATTTATAGTCTAATATGATCAAAGTGACTAAATGTCAAAATCAAGACTCATATCAATGTTAGTATGAAGATTAGGGTAAAAATCTAGTACTGTAGTATATGATCATCGTCAAATTAATATTAAGATTAGAGCCAAAATTAGGGTCAGGATCAGGGCCAAAATCAAATAGATGCTTATTACATTGGTAATGAGGTTATAATTTATTTTTATTAATTTTCTACAAAACATGATCATGTTTCTAAAATTTGACACGTGTCAAGCATCCACCCATATATATTACAATTAATTCCTCTCCATGTAGGTGGAGGGTCTAGAGTCTTTAGACTCAAATCAGGGCCAAAATCAGGGCCAGGGTCAGGGCCAAAATCAGGGCCAGGATCAGGGCCAGAATCAGGGCCAAGATCGGGGGGGGGGGATCAGGGCCAAGATCAGGGCCAGAATCAGGGCCAAGATCAGGGCCAAAATTAGGGCCAGAATCAAGGCCAAGATCATGGCCAAAATCAGGGCTAGGATCAGGGCCTAGGTCAAGGCCAAGATTAGGGCCAAAATCAGGGCCTGGGTCAGGGCCAAAAATCAAGGACGGGCCGGGATGGGCTGGGCGGGCCAAAGAGTAATCCCAGGCCCGCCCTTGGCCCTAGTTCAGGGCTAGAATATTTTGGCCCTAACCCGCCTTTAGGGCGGAAAATCTTTAGCCCAAGCCCTATTCGGGCTCAGGGCGGGCTTAGGGCGGGTCAGGGCCGCCAGGGCCAAACTTGCAACCCTAGGTGATAGTCGCTCAAAAGAGATAAACGGTGTATTGGTTTTCTAATTTTTTAAGGGTCTGTTTGGTTACGTGAATCTAGAGATTTCAAATCTCTGGATTCATGAATCTGAGAATTATACCCGTTTGGTTGTAAAAATCTCTAGATTCATGAAATCTAGAGATTCACATTTTTACACTAAAAACGTGAATCTATAGATTTATGGGTAAGGGGTGAAATCCAGAGATTTCAAAAAAATCTATACATTTGCACATTTACAAAAATCACGTCGATCAAATAGTTTTTTAGGATGAATCCACTGATTTCATTCCACAATCAAACATCTAATTTTATAAATTATAACTCCATAGATTTGAAATCTATAAATTTGAAATCTCTAAATATTTGAAATCTCCAGACTCATGTAACGAAACAGGCCCTAAGAAAGTATATTCGTCTTCTCAGTTCTAATATACAGAATAGGTTATAACTTATAACCATGGGAAGAAATTTTAGCAAAATATTGCTAACGTTTCACTAGACATCAAAATTTTTTTTTTTTAATTAAATGCACAGTTGAAATGAGATTTGTAGAATATTGGTGATGTATCGCCAAAAAAGTCGTGATATCATATCATACTATCATATAAAAGCATGTACTCCTTTTTTTTACGCAAATCTTTTCTTTAACTATTGTATCCCTCATTTTTATTCAAAGTCATATTTTGTCTATTAATTTTCTTAGCTTTTTCTATTTTTTCCTTACAAATTGTTGGTACCTTTGTGATTTTTCATTTATTTTAATTTAAAAATTCAATTAAATTAAAATTAGGAAAAGAATTTCCTCCCACTGATTTCGTTCTCTTATATCAATCCTTAATAAATAAAATTTTATTCAAATTAAATATTATACAAAATAACTCATAAATATTGTTATTTTAAATCCAACTCGATTTAATCCCTAATAAAAATTATGTCCGTTGGGGATTGAGCTAAGGTACTCAAAAGCCATTTATATAAACACAATTCACCACTTTTGAGAGCTTTGAACCTCACACTTGATCAACTACTTCCCAAGTATTCTTAAAGCTCTCAAATTACAAGAAATCAATTAGGTTTTGCCTCTCATCCTCACTCTATTCTTGAATAACATACCAAGGTGTTAAACAAACTTGTAGAAGTCAAGCTTGAAGTGATTGAAGGCATTAGTGGTGCATTCATTATAATTTGGGCATACCACTCTCATTGTATCACACTCACACAAGGGGTAAATTGTCACACCCCTTGTTAGGTAATATCTAACCATCCATTGTAATTGCTTGTCTTCAATTCAAAAGTCTAGGTAGAATATAATTAGTTTTGGGTGCTCTTGCCCATTAATAAAGATTGTTTGGGTGCTCTTGCCCCGTAACAAATATTGTAAAGGGTTTTATCTCTACCTATTGTATTGAAAGAGAATCACTAGTAGAATACTCTCTTAAGGCCAAGAGAGGAGTAGACGTAGACTTGCAAATGTTAAACCACTATAAAATACTTGTTTTGTGGTTGATTGTTATTATTTAATTCATTTGAATTTTCAATTTACCTTGTATTTCCAATCAAATCGAAAAATTGGGACAATCCATTAGTTGCAACCAATTCACCCCCCTCTAGGTTGCATCAACACATTTCATATGCTTCTGTAGTAGGAAGCTTGATGTATGCATATGTCTGTATGAGACTTGACATTGCTTTGGCCGTTGGAATGTTAGGGAGATATCAGAGTAATCTCGGCCTGGATCATTGGAGAGCTGAAAAGAAGGTCATGAGATACCTTCAAGGAACAAAAGAATTTATGCTTACATATAAGTATTCCGATACTTTAGAAGTTATCAGAGATTTGGACTTAGATTTTGCAAGTTGTGTTGATTCCCGTAAATCAACATTTGGTTATGTCTTTATGGTAGCTAGTAGGGCCATATCTTAGAGAAGTGCTAAGCAAACCTTGGTTGCTACTTATACCATAGAAGTTGAGTTCATATCCTTTTTTGAGGCTATTGTGTAGGGAATATGGTTAAGAAATTTCATTTTCGGGCTTAGAGTTGTTGAGTCTATCTCTAGGCCAATGAAGTTATATTGTGACAATATTGCTAAGTGTATTATTTGCTAAGAATAAGAAGAGTGGAAGTCGAAAAAAACATATCAACATTAACTACTTAGCAATAAGAGATCACATTAAAGCTAAAGAAGTGCTCATAGAACACATATGGACTGAGCGGATAATTGCTGATCCATTGACAAAGAGCATGCCACCTAGAGCTTTTGAGGATCATGTTGTCCGTTTAGGAATTCGGGAAGAATTATCTTCATGAAATGTAATTATTTCACATTTTGATCTAATGACGGTTATAACAAACATGTTGTTAGACCAGGAATAAACATTTTAGGTTTATTTATTAAGTTGAGTTTATTCAATAAAAGAAAGATTGTATTGTGATACATAGAAGGTATCGCCTAAGTCAAATGTGTCTACTGCTATGATTCATACAATTCTATGTTTCTATTTCAACATTAAGAATTAAGATGTAACGTTGTTTGGGCAAAGTGGGAGAATGTTAGGTTTCCTTTATTTAAATTAGTAAAATTAATATTTTAACTTATCATTATTATGATGTGGCCTAAACATTATTGGTAATTACAACTTATTTCAAGATAATCGCGTTAATAGCTATTTGGCGGTTATCTAAAGGTGTTTGATGGAAACACCACTTCTACAGGGCTCATCTAAACTTGTATTATGAGAAAAAAAAACATTACGACAATTTTCTGTGAACTTTGGTCCCAGTTTTATTAGCCTGAAAATTCCCTGTCTCTCCATCAATCAGTGGCTAAGGAAAAACTGGAATAATTGAATTTCTTTGATGTTGAAGAGGATGATCTTCTTGGAGAGGAACTTGCATATGACTTCTAGAAACAAGTCTTCATGGCTGGAGGTAAGTACCTTATTTTTGTCTTCTCGCATGATTGAACAAAGAACATGATTATTTTTGTTATGGAGCTCAATATCAAATAGATTGTATACTCTGTTGGTTTTCTTACATTCTCATTTAGGTGGGTGATTGGATTCTAGCTAGGAACAACTCCCCTGCCATCATTGCCTTCATTACATATTTATCAAAAGTCTTTGCTCTTAAAGACCTTGAACTTCTCTCTTATTTTTTGGGTATTGAAATACACTAGACAATGTATGGGCTTTCAATGACTCAACATAAGTATATCATGGACTTATTGGATCAGATCAATATGCGCAATGCTAAACTTGTAGCCACACATTTGGCCTTTGGTTGTGCCCTATCTCCTACCAGTGGTTCTCCTATGGTAGATGGTACAAAGTATCAATAGGTGGTTGGGTCTCTATAGTATTTGGCCTTCACTTGCCTTGATATTGGATATGCCGTCAGTAAGGTTGCTCAATTCATGCATACACCCATTTGATGTACATTTGGGGTGTTATTAAACACATCTTGCAATACTTATGTGGTACCTCCAATCATGGTCTTTATTTTTCACACACACACCCTCTAATGGGCTCCACTGCTTATGCCGACGCCGACTGAGCTAGATGCCCCATGATCGTCGGTCCACTTATGGGCTTTTGCATTTATCCTCGATTGGTCTCTTGGTCTTCTAAGAAGTAGTGTACCATCTCTTGTTTGTCCACCGAGGCTGAATGTTAGGCTATTGCATCTGTGTAGACCGAAATCACTTGGCTATGCTCCCTTTTCGGTGAATTGGGTTTTTTTCTCTCCCTTACTCCCACAATTGGCGCGACTATATATATAGGAGCCACTTACATGATGGCCAATCCCATCTTCCACTCATGTACTAAACATTTGGAGCTGGACTTTCACTATGTCCGAGAGCTCGGTTCTTTGGGACAGCTACAAGTAAAGTATGTGTGTATCATTGATCAATATGTGGATCCTCTCACCAAAGCTCTTCCTCGTACCTGCTTCTTACTCCTATGAAACATGTTTGCTCTCTATGACTTGCCTTGCTTGCGCGGGGGGGCATGATAAGGATATGCATACTCTAAGGTAATGTTGTAGAGTAGATCATAGATTGTAATTTATATCTACAGTATATTAATACTCTACAGTGTTCTAGAGTCATCTATTGATATAGACTATAACTTCAGTCTAGTGTTCTACCAAAAAAAAAAACTTCAGTCTAATGTATTCTGTTAGGTATATGTATAATGTATATATACATATACCCATGTTTTGGTTTTTTGGGCCAACAATATACCCACGTTCATATAATAATAAAATCTTATTTGAGCTTACCGTCTCTACACTCTTCCAGCAAATTCTTCTTAATTCGTTTCAAATCCTTTGGGGGTTTGGGGGGGGGGTTTCCCCTGGGGCCGTGGCTTCGTGTTTGGGGGGTCTTTCTTTGTTTGTGGGGGCGAACACTTTGGGGAAGGGGGTGGTTCCCCCCCCTCCCCCCCGCCGCCGCCCCCCCCCCGCCCCGCTGCGGGAAAGGGGGGCGGGGGGGGGGGGGTTGGATTGAAAAAATAGAAAAAGAAAAGAAAGAGTGGGATGGGGGGGGTTTTTGGATCAATTATCATTGTCAATATGAGAAATTTTCATTATTTTAAATTGTTTGGCATCTATTCTGAATTTTATTTTTATTTAAAATAATAGAAAAACCTCCAAAATCCATAATGAACTTTTGTCCATTATGGATTATGATGAGAATTTCATATCTCATTGTGTAAGTTTACTTAAAGTTCTATAAGTAAGATGAGGGTAAAATAGTCAATACACATTCTTTTATAACAACCATACTTTTTCCTTCTTTTCTCACTTGTTTACTATCATTTTTAACAATTTTTTATCTTGACACCAAACTTATTTTCCATTTCATAATTATTTTCGATAAAATTCACCAAACCATTTTTCATTCTTGACCAAAAATGAATTCTTGTACTTATTTATTTTAAATAGGCATAATAGAGAATGAGAATTGATACCAAAAAGCCTATTCTTTTTTTTTTTAAGGGGGGGGGGAAAAAAAAAAACTTTTTAAAAAGAAACAAACAAAAAAAGATTGGGGGGGGGGGGGTGGGGGGGGGGGGGGGGGGGGGGGGGGGGGGGCCGTCTTTCTGGTCCGGGTGCGTTCCCCGCTAGGAGGGTGGCACCTTAGGTTTTGGTGTGGGGAGGGGGGGGTGGGGGGGGGGGGGAGCCCGGGGGGCTCCTGCGAGGGGCCGCGTGGGTTGGAAATGCTTGTGACTTTGTGAGGTTGGATTGTTTAGCCCCCCCCCGCCCGCCAACACGAGCATCTTTGTGACTGAGGCTCATGAAAATTTGAAAACGGAGAACGAGGTCAACTCGACGAACGTGAATCGGAACAAGCCGGCCAAATCAGACCAGAGACTCAAGAACCAATGAGAGCTAGACTTATTGGTAAGGTCAAGGTAATGTCACTTCTCAGGATGGATGGCAGCAAGCAAGGCAGGGGTGGCAGGGCTCGATGACAACCACTGTCACCCTATAGCTTTTCAGCCAGGTCAGCGGAAGATATGGGATTCGGAGTATCTCTTTCAAATATCATCCCTCAGCATTTAATTTAGCAATAAATACCCTGAGCCTCATTTAATGTTCAAGACAGCTTGGAAGCTTCTCATTCACCCTGAAGCTGTCTCGAGTACTATGAAGCCCCTCATTGTCCCCTCAACCAAGGAACAACGTCACATCAAGGTGAAACTTGAGTTGACTCCCTAATCCTCCAAAGGGATCAACAACTGTTTAAAGAATCACGCCAACCAGCGGGTGACATCACTCATATCAAGAAGTCATCTCCACCGTCACCTTTTTCATCAAGAAACCAATTCGTAGCTTGAGGCCATCAAAAGCTGAAGGTTCGTTATAAATAGCAAATGATTACGCAGGTAAAAGGGGAGGCTCTCCAGCCATTACTCTCCCTCTTAAATCCACTAAGAACATTCTCTCCATTAATCTCTTGCATCCTCTTTGAATATTTATTCTTCTAGGAGTGACTCACAGTTTCTTCTTCAAGGGTTGACTTAATCATTGTAGGTGGGTTCCTGTCCTCAAAGACGGCCCACTCTCACTTCTTCTTTGATTCCAAGAGAACCGGATCTGAAGAGGACCCGAACCGGATGAGGAGACCAATCCTCCCACAACATATGCCTATAAACCAAGAAAGGGCCAAATTGAATAGATGTAACCGTATAAAATTTCCTTCCCTTTCTTTGTCATTTTTCGATTGGTTTGTTTGAATTTCTATCATGCGTTGATCTTGATCTTGAAGATGATTAGAGAGGCGTTTGGTTAAGAGAGGTGGTGGGTACTTTTCTGGCTAGGAAGTTTGTTTTTAAACACCATTTATCAGAGAGAGAAAGAGAGAGAGCAAATCAGAGTTCAAAAGCTCAGGTGAGTAGGTGAATCTAAGGAATTTTTTTGTAAATTTAAGAAAATAAAGTGAGATTTTTGTAAAATAAAAAATTTATATTTTTATTCAATCCATGGGCAAAATGGTAATTTAAATTTTAAATTAACAGAAAAAGTAACCATTGATAACTTGTAAATTTTCAAATTCACTAATGCGACAACATGTAATATTGGCCACATAAGTGGACATACTGGAGTTTAGGCCTAACTTAAGTGAGCAGCATGAAAAACACTCTATCATTTGTAATCAAACTTCATTAATACTACTGCTTGTATGTATCTTGAGTTTTTCCAATTAGATGTCTTTTTGTTTGATTTTAGATGTCTTTTTGTTTGATTTTCCTTCGATTTTATGATTCAACCTTTTATGAATTGAGGTGTGGAAGAAAAGTAGAGAACTGCTTTTAAGGGAAGATAAAGGTGAAAAAAATCATAATTAAATTTAATGTTATAATGCCATGGTTCTGGAATTCCACTACCTTTATAGTGTAGATTTAATGGGAGAAAAGAGTACCCTTGCAGCTTGTTTGTACTTCTATAACATTACGAGAACCACTTGTCAATATAATTTGGATATTGAATTAATCCGACTGTTTGGATATTTTAATGTATGTATTGGAATTATTCAGTATTCGGGTAGTTGTAAGCAGCCATTATTCAGTGATCTTTTATTCTTCACTTATCTCGTTTTTGAGGGTCTCTGTCCAGTTTTGATCAACCTCTTCTCTTCATCGGATGGTCATCCAGTGTCCGATTGAGCCGATTTTTGGAGGAGAGCTTCACGACTTCCTGATCCTCAAATCCAACGGTAGAATTGTTCATTGGAGATCTCTAAGTTAGTCCAATTTGTACGTCAAAACACTCATTGTTTAAGTCGAGATAGGAACTCGAGTTTGATTCAAACTCGAGTCCAGTTTGATCAACCTCTTCATCGGATGGTCATCCAGTGTCTGATTGAGCCAATTTTGGTGGAGAGCTTCAAAACTCTTGATCTTCAAACCAACGGTGGGATTGTTCATTGGAGATCTCGAAGTTAGTCTGATTTGTACGTCAAAACACTCATTGTTTAAGCGGATAGGAACCGAATTGATTCAAACTACGAGTTAAATTAATCTATAAAAGGAGAGCAAACTCCAGCAGAATAGAGAGGACATTTTGAGGAGCTGGGAAGAGCGGAGGTCAACCAGGAGACGTGGTTGGCGGAGATCCGAAGCTTGGGAATAAGAAGTCTTGTGAAAGAAAGTGAAAGAGAAGGAAGAAGAAGAACAGAAGAAAAGAAGGGAACATGGTGAGTTACTTACTTCAAGAAAGATAAAGGGCGTGTTAGCCGCCGAAAAGTGCAGCAGAAGCGGGGGGCCCATAACCCAAGAGAAACAAGTATGTTACCATGCATCTTACACAAGTTGAGGTAACCCGTATTCACAAGTTATTGTCTATTATTTCTAGATTATGGTTAATGATGAAGAACCTAGATCATGAATGTAATTGGGGAACGAATTATTGGTTTACATTGTGACCTAGCAAGTTGGAGCTGTCAGGGGTGGGTTGGTGCTCTCAATTGCATAGACTAAAGCGGGATGGTGTTCGGACGGAGCACAAAATATCTAGGAGTGTATGAGTAAATACGAAACCCCAGGTAAGGTAACCGGGAGTAGGCAAGGCCGAATCATGTAAACTTGGTGCATTGCGTTTGGTTTATTTTCTTTGTTGCACATATTGGAGTGTCTGATTGCGAGTGGGGTACCACGCCACACCACATGTGGTGGGGGGACGTGTCCTTGTGCAGTTGATACTACGAGTGGTACCACTCGGTAGACTCAGCCACATTTTGGTGAATTTTTGAAGACACTCATTCACCCCCCCTCTCAGTGTCAATCTGGGAATAATAGAAAAGCTTCTATTCTTGTACTTAGCATTGAAAATTGAACTATACTGACATTTCAGTGGTGACCCAAATAACCCGATTTCTTAGATCAATAAACGGAAGAGTTTGGGATTTTTGCCATAGGGTTTTGGGTGGTAAATTTTGTTAACGCTGTTTTGGCAACTAGTTGAGAGATTTCCATTGTAGTCTTCTTCCTCCATGGTGAAAGTCGAAAGGTCTTCTCTTCGCCAGTAGGTGTATCACACCACGTTAAATTGTTTGTGTTTCCTTTTCGTAATTTCTTGATATTCATTCTAACATATCCACAAGATGGTTCTTAGATCAAAATATTTTATCAAAAGGAAAAATAAATTAGCATCCAAGGAGCAATGGCCGGGGGAAGGGAGAAGAAAATTGACAATCCTTGATGAATTTGACAGCATCCAACGGATCCCATTTTCTTATTAGATAATTTTTATTCTTATAATTGGTGATAATATGAGAACGCTAAAAAACAAGATTGCTGAGTTCTGCCTCTCCAAATATGGCATCCCGTCCTTGAAGGTTCTCTAGCTATCAAACTCTTTGTCCTTTGCTAGCCTGCTTCTTCGTTGAGTTTCGGGTCTTATTTGGTTTCCCTGCAAAACAATAACCAAAGTAGCAGTTAGTATGGTCACATTCTTAGACGAAAGTGAAACTTCAAGCTTCTCAAAATACTAGTGAAGCAAGTACTTGATTCAGTCTTTGGTGTTGGAATGGGAACTGGGATTATGGCACGAGGGGCGCCAGAAGAACTCTTATGTTTTGGTGTCGACATGGGTATTGAGTTTTTAACATGAGGGGAGAAGTTGCTATCAAACTGGCGTTCTGGTTTTGATTTGGGTATTGGATTTGGCACTCGAGGAATGAAGACACCGGTTCCCTTCATCTTATTTGGGGTGGTTGAATGCAGGGGTTCAGTATGCTTCACTTCATCATCATCTACTATCAAAAGAAGCATCTGCTTTTGCAGCTGAGTATAGAGACGATCATCATCATCATTGATGTGGCTTTGGATTTCTGGTTTCATGGTTTTCATGGGGCATAGGCTCCCATGGATGTCCATGAGAGATTTGAGTTGGAGGAAAGAGGAGAATAAAGGAGTTGAGGGTTGGCTCCTTGGGTAGAGAACACAGTGAAACTTGTGTTGTAAGAAAACCTTACCATCTTTTGGACAGCTTGCATGCATATTCACTAATCTTCAAAAAGAGAGATTATATTAGGCATTGAATTAATGACCTTTTAATTAAGTTCAAGTTATTAATGGAAGGATCTTTTGAAGGACTTGAATCCTCTGCAATGCAGCTAGCTGAGTGGCCAAGGTTAGCTCGCACACGCATCTTCATAATGGGGGCAATCTTAGCTGATATCTATTATTCTTGGGGTGGAGACAAACTAGCCCCACACCCATACAGGCACGGAACTTAATATAGCCGAAATTCGGTGATTTTGCCCCCTGGCGAACCGAAACCAGGGGGCGAAACGAACTTTCCCACCAGTTGCCAGAACTCGCCGGAAAGTCGCCGATTTTCCGGCGAACCAGTGAAAATCAGCCAAAATTCCCTAAAATCTGGCTTGTCACCGTCACCCCTTGCTGAAATCGAACCCTATTTTCTCCTCTTCTTCTTGAGTGGAGCTTCAACCCAGCTGCCGTTCTTTGTCATCTCCATCTCTGGTAACCGGCTTATTCAAATCAATTCGCTACACTAATTGATCTCGTCTCCATCTTCAACCTCCGATCATCTTCAACCTCCGTTCTTTGTCATCTCCATCTCTCGTCTCCATCTTCAACCTCCGATCTTATTGAACCTAAAACACAGGTAAATGTGAAGAAAAATAAACGCATGGACAAAAATAATAACTAAAATCGCTTTGTGATGTGGGTTATGGTGGATCAACAGGCCAAATACTTGGTTTGAAACCTTGAACTTTGAAGCAGGGTTTGAAGCATGGAAAATGAGAAGCAGGGTTTGAAGCAGGGAAAATGAGAAGCAGGGTTCGAAAGTTGAAATTGAAACCTTGAACTTCGAACTTCACTTGAACTTCGAACTTCATTTGCGTGAACTTCCACGATATTCCGGCGAAATATCGCCATATCGCCAGATTCGCTGCCCAGCAATGTTCAGCGAACTTTCGTTCCATGCATACAGGGTAGATTCTAACCTTTGAGATCTGAGACTGATGGTCTCAAAGGTGGGCCCTAATACGGGGACTCCAACGGATCTATTTAAGTGTTTCTTGTACATCACTACAAAAAAAGGGATTTTTGGTGATGGTTTTTCCCCAACGGTAATAAAAATTGTCGCCAAAAATAGTATTTACTTTTTAAAAACCGTTATGGAAAATGGAAATGTGGTGACACCTTTGCAGAGCGTGGGAAAAGGCAAAAAGTGTTGGGGTTGTGTTATTTTGGTGATGGTTTCCGTAGCCGTTGGAATAAATGTTTTTCGCAAACATTTAGTCAAAAGCATAGGAGAAGAAGATAGATATTTGGCGACGGTTTGGGAAAAACGTTGGGATTTTTGTGTTATTTTGGAAACGATTTCCTGTAACCTTCGGGAAAAACATTTTCCACTGACATTTAGTCAAATGCATGGGGGAATAAGATAGACAATCCGCGACGGTTTTAGAAAACATCGGGTTTGTCAGTATTTTGGTGACACTTTTGTTTAACTATCGGGGTAAATTGTTGGGAAAATTACTTGATTGTACTTTTAGGTTTTCCTTTACAAAAGTAACCACTCAATGTATCACTTAACAAAAATAGCGAAAATTGAGTTTGAATTTACAAAACTAACTAAAATAGTGATTTTTCATCCATTTGGACAATTTTATCCCCTAAAATTAACCAAACTAAAGAGGGAAAATGACTATTTTGTCCAAAATGAAAAAATCATTTATTTTTCATACCCTTTGAACATTTTCATCCCCATATTGGGTTAACCAATTTTAGGGGTAAAAATGTCCAAAGGGATGAAAAATCACCATTTTGGTTTGTTTTGTAAATGCAAAGTCAATTTTAGTTAGTTTTGTTAAGTGAAACTTTGAGAGGTTATTTTTGTAAAAAGAAACCTAAAAATAACTAATCACGTAATTTTCTCCACATTGTTTTCAGCGACACATTTGGTAAGGCGATGGGGAAATATAAGTAATTTTGGCAATGGTTTATGAGAAGCGTAGCTGAAAATGCTTGTTTCACTACAAGAAAATGTGTCATTGGTAACTGATTAGCATTTATAATAAACATCACAATTTTTAAATATTTTATTGTATTCATTTAATTCACTACTTCACATTATATAGTTCAAAATATTATTTGCCTTCATAAAGTTGGGCAAAAAAAAAAAAAAAAAAAGGAAAATCCATACAAAAAAAGCCACACAAGCAAGAATGAAGTGTTCATCCATAAATAAATAAATATAAGGACAAGAATGAGATGATGAAAACAAATGATTTGGCTACTCCGAGTTCCTTTTGCAATGATATGGAGTACTAAGGGTGTCAATTGTGTACCGAAACCATTCAACTGTATCAAATTGTACTGTTCAAAATTCGGTACAGTACCAGTTTTGATGGAACCATACTATGATATGTCTTGAAACCGTATTAAATTTGCATAAAACAGTATGTTACCGTATAAAACAGTATATCGTATAAAATAGAGATTATATATGTAATTATGCACTTAGAAAGTGCATTTTTACTTTGTGAGAGAATCATCTAGTATTTATAGTCTAATTAAATCTTTACTTGGTGTTTTAAGTCAAGTAAGCTGATTAGCCCCTAGAAGTTTAAAGTACAGATTGCTAGAGGTTTCTTAGTGTCTAAACTCCAATTCTCTTAGCCTACCGTGAAACTACTCTTTCACTTCAAACTACAAGCTACTGTATTAAAGATCATATCTACATTGATCCAATAAAAATCTTATTTTGAATTATGCTCTTCTAAATCAGATATTTGATGATATGCGTAAAAAGTATTGAATTATCTTTCATGATCTTATGATCATAAGCACATATATTGCCACTTTGGACAATAAGAGGATTTTCTTTTAAAGCATAAAATCTTATTAAACCAATAACAAAAGTGGAATAGGTTGGCTGGTATTAAAATTATACTGCACTAAATATCATGTTTACACATTTTTTCGCATTGATTTTATATCGAAACCATACCATACCATACCATGTCATGTCATTTATGTACTGTGTGGTTCCAATTTTTGGGATTCAAAGTCAAAACCGTATCAAATTATCGAAATCGTACCATTTGACACCCTTAGCTATGACAATTTTGTTTTACCAAACCTCCATCATGGCGAAATCAATGATGATATGTCCATACTCAATATCATGACATAATCAAGGATGACATAATTTTTAATATTTTCATGAATGTGAATTAGTAATAGGAATGGAATTGAAATCTGTTGCAGGTTTACTGTATAAAAAGTCCGAACATTGTGAAGCGGGGCTATGTGCTAATCCCCTCTTTTAATTACCAAAAAAAAAAGTAAAATTCGTATTAATTTACAATTATACATGTATAACTCAATGTAAATTCTCCAAAAAAAGTTAATAAAAGATAATTCATATTCAATTATAACTCTAGTCCAATTATCTTGCTCTCTTCCTTGACTAGTGACTTATTAATTCATATTCTTCATTGCAAACATGGTCCAACTTTCTGTTGCCTTTCGATCATCATGACAAAGACAATAAAACACGACTCCATCTTACCATTTCTTTGACTACTTTTAATAGCAATTCTCATCTTCATCTCCATCCAACTGAATCCCAAATCAAGGTTTAAAGTATCGGTATCGGTATCAAGTATCATATCGATCAAGTGATTTTAAGGGATGTATCGTCCTGTATCTAGTATTGTATCAGTCTGGCAAATGTATTTTAGTTCAACTCAATTGAGAGATTTAGGTAGTTCACATAGCACTGTCGGGATGTTGATTGGTCGGACTTGCATTCGCTTACCCCTGCGTTAAAAAAATGGTTATTTAAGGCAGCAAAGCGGTAGTGCTTAAGGAAAAAAGTGGCAAGAAATCAGTCCGTTAGTTAAGCGGTTCAAAAACCGTTTTGCTGCCTAGGCGGACGCTTTGATAACCATGTCCTGATCTCCAATCTTCTGGAGATTCGATGCATTGTTTCTATAGAGAAGCCACCACTTAGTTGCATTATCACAAATATATTAAGTTAAAAGTTTAATACTTAACATTTAACTTAATATAAATTTACTTATTTATAAAATGTATATTACTTGGATCAATGTTTTCTCGACCCTATATAACAACGTCTGAACTAAAGGACCTAAATGCATCCCTAAACAACTTTTTTGTACAGTCATTTGTATTGATGGTTAGCTAAAATCTTTCAAAATAAAATGTAAGTTATGACAGTTTGAAATCTTGATATCTCATCTCGAGATTTGATAGATTTCTTATATGCAAAATATAAAAACATAGATGATTTGTCATCTATTGACATGATATGGAGTACTCTTTGCTAGCTTGTTTGGAGAGCTCGGAATGACATTCTGTTTGAGGGGAAGCGACCTTCTTTGGAAGGCTCCCTAAGAGCATTTTGGTCTCTCTATAATAATATGACTTTATATATACTTCTAATCCTTTTGGAGAAATACTTGAATATAACTTCCCCCTCTTTTCCTTAACTCTCTTAATATTGATTTTTATTTTCAAGTTTATATCGATGGAGCTTAGGATAAGCATGGTAGAAAAGGAGGACAAGGTTGTACTATTTGGGATTTCCATGGGATTTTTTTGGCAACAAAATCATGTCACGGTTCGGGTCTCTTGGTTGCAATGGTGGAGTTGGAAGTGGTTTCAAGATGGCTTGTTGCTTGCTAGAGATTTGGAAATCAGTAAGCTAGTTCTACATTCGGACTGCAAGAGTGTGATTGATGTCATCAATGATAGTGGCCACTCTTTGAACTGGACATGTTGTTGTTTAGTAGAAGAAATTATAAGACTTAAGAACTCCTTTAATTCCGTCTTTATTAGTTTTGTTAGTAAAGATTGTAATATTTATGCAGATTTTATAGTTCGTGGGGCTAAAACTTATAATTTATTTAATATCTGATGGAACTATCTACCTTTGTTCTTGTTGCATCTTACTTTGCTACCTCGAAGGTCATTTTCCTGGAGATTCTAATATGAATTTTCTTTTGAATAAAAAAAATCTTTTCTCTCTCCTTCGTTCATTGACACTTGTGGTGTCCCCAGGGCCCGCACGGCAAAACCCAACAAAGCTTTTTTTTTTTTTTTTTGTGAAACCAACATTCAGTTGTTAGAGGTTAGAATTACGATCCCACGCCCAAGTAGTGGAAGTTGGCATTACCTGCTCCATGCTGGTGAGCAACGTGTGGCATCCCCGGACAAAGTGCACAATCCATAAAATAAGAAGAAAGGTGGATGATATCCACTACTAACAAAGCTAAGAAGACAAGAATGAAGGTTTCACTTTCACCAATAAATAAATAAATATAAAGACATGAATGAGATGAAGAAAGCAACTTGGCTACTTCGTTCATGGTTCCTTTTCCTATGCTATGACGAATTGAATGACGAGAGCAGGGACCAAACCTTTGATCAAGTGTATTATTCTCTATTATGGCGAAATCAATGACGATATACCTTTTTAATAAAAAAAAGAAAAGCACAAAAACAAAAATAAGACATGTGTATCCTCTATATCATGACGAATGCAATGGCGACATAATTTTTAATATTTTTCATGAACGTGAATAAGTAATTGAATAGAGTTTGAAATGGATATTCCCAAGTTTCTCAAAATCTCTCGAGGTGTTGTGTTACAATCCGAGTAGATTAAAATTCTAGTCCAATTATCTTGTTTTTTTTTTTTTTTTTTTTTGCTGTTGATACGAAATCCTGCTCGTCATTCTTGTTAAGTACCTACAAAACACGTGTTTGATATGGGGGGTCGAGGTATGTCTCCAATGAACAAGTCAGTACCAATGAGATATGATCACAACTACTTAATAGAGATTCAAGTAATTGATTACACAGAATATGAATACTTACTATATAAAGCCTGCCTGAAGTGCTTATAAAGCTTTAAATATCAAAGTTAGACTTCGAATATAATTCTAAGAAGAGTTGTGTTAGGAAAGTATTCTAGGAAGAGTTATTTATCTGACTTATCCTTCTAGGTAGTTGACAAGTGATAAAAGTTTACCTTGATTGGGCATCCTTAACATGATGGTCGGACCGTCCATTAACACTTGGTCGAAACTACTGTATTGAATCAGCTGGTTGGATCGATCAGGGTAGAATAACTATTTTAGTCATTAACACTTTCATTTGCAAAACATAATGCAACTTTTATTGCCCTTGGAGCAAAGACAACAAAACACAACTCCATCTTAGTGTCTTTTCAGTTGCCTTTGACAGTCGTGCAACTCTCACCATGATCTCCATCCAACTGAATCCTAAGTAGACAAAGCCATAATAAATAGTTTTTTTCTCAGATATCTTTAGTTTTACTAGAACCTATTAACCACATACAATTGATCATATATCTTCATCTATATCGTATAGACGACATTTGTCATAAAACCCAGATCGTCAAATACTTATTCTCGCTTCCAAATCTAAGAAGCAAATGAAAAATGCAAGTGTCTAACATTAAAATCATCCGAAGTGAATCACACAAAGTGAGCAAGAAGGTAAAAGGATTCTAACACCCAAGAACAATGAATTTGCTGAAGATCTCACTCCTTAGAAGTCTGCTAAGGTTTTTAAAACTCACAAAATCTCATTCCTTAGCTGGGCTAGGTTTATGAGTTTCACATCGGTTGTTACTAGAATTGATCAATTGTCTATTTTCAGAGTTAAATTCAATTAATTTCTTTATTTTTACATTTTAATGCATATTATTTTAGTTTAATCTTAATTAAAGATCGATGAGGAAATCTAGAAGAAAGGCCATTGTAGTTTCTTTGACTTTCAAACAGGCATTGGCTTGGAGGGAAAGTCTCAACGAACGGGTTCCCCAAAGTAAGATCTGCTATAAAAGTATGAGTCTTTTCCTAGTAGCTCGACAAGTTAGATTTATTTATTTATTTTTGCGATCATTCCATCCTGGTTTTGTTCTTTGCTCTGTTCATTCTGAATCTGAAGTTGATTCTCTCACAACCCAGAAAACAAAAATGAAGGAAATCATAGTTCTCTACCCAGCTCATGGCCTTAGCCACCTTGTTTCCCTGGTTGAACTGGGGAAGCTAATCACCCACCACCATGGCCACCGCTTCTCCGTCACAGTTCTCCTCCCCTCAGCCGAATCGTTTCATTTGGCCGCCATTGATTCCTACATCGATTCTGTTTCTCAAACAGATCCTTCAATCATCTTCCACCGCTTCCCTGCTATTCCCCAGCTTGAATCTTCCGCCTCCACCACCGTCTTCCAAACAATTCGTCAAAACAACCCAAGTCTCCGCCATAGCCTTCAAACCATCTCCAACACTTCCTCCATTGCAGCAGTTGTGGTCGATTTCTTCTGCAACGTTGCCACTCCAATTATCGCTGACCTCAACATCCCTCTTTACAACTACATGCCAAGCGGTGCCTCTGGTCTCTCTGTGTTCCTTTACCTCCCAAAAATCCATAACCAGACAGAAAAGAGCCTCAAGGAGCTTGGTAACACCGTTCTCAACATCCCGGGTTTGCCTCCAATTCGTGCTACCCAGATGCCGCAGGTCTTTCATGAACGGAACAATGAGTTTTACCCAGATATGTTGGAGGTAGCAATCAATCTCACCAATTCAAGAGGAATTATATCGAACACTTTCCAGGCACTGGAGCCAAGAGTAATCGAGGCGGTCAGGGAACAATCACCGGGGTTTTTCTGTATTGGACCATTAGTTGCTGAACCCAGTGATAAACATAATGAGTCAGAATGCTTGAAATGGCTCGATCAACAACCCAGTCGAAGCGTTGTGTTCTTGAGCTTCGGAAGCAGGGGAGTTTTCCCGATGAAGCAGATAGCAGAGATAGCCGAAGGGCTTGAGAGGAGTGGCCAGAGATTCTTGTGGGTGGTGCGAAATCCACCGCCGGAGAGTGATAAACGATCTTCCGTATCTGCAACGGATGATTTCGATCTGGAAGCTGTGATGCCAGATGGGTTTCTTGATCGGACCAGAAACAGAGGACTAGTGGTGAAATCGTGGGCGCCGCAGGTGGAAGTGTTGAGTCGAGAATCGGTGGGTGCATTCGTGACTCACTGTGGATGGAATTCAATTTTGGAATCGGTGTGTGCTGGGGTTCCAATGCTGGCGTGGCCGCTCTATGCTGAACAAGAAGTGAATAAGGTGTTTTTGGTGGAGGAGATGAAGTTGGCGATGCCAATGGAAGTGGGTGAGGATGGGATTGTGGCGGCGGACGAGGTAGAAAAGCGAGTCAGAGCGTTGATGGACTCACCGGAGGGGACAGAGATGAGAGAACGGAGCAAGGAGATGAAGGAGAACGCAATGGCTGCGTGGGCTGAAGATGGACCGTCCAAGAAATCGTTTACCGATTTAGCCGAGTCATGGGAACGGAAATAACAACTCGGATCTTTATTATTGCAACATTACAATCGAATCAACGGTCAACTCATGTGCAATGACATATCCTTAGGAAGTCACTCTCCGAGCAAAAAAAAAAAAATTTGTTAGATCTTGCATTGATACTTTCTTGTACTTGTTACGATACAATACTCTTGATGGCTGTGTTCTTTTTGCAAAATCCCTGTTTTTCTCTCTAGAGAAAGAGTTTGATGTTGTGGGTTCTTCTAATGGTTTGCTTTGATACAATATAATAAACAATTCCAAAATCAGTAACCAATACTGATTGAGCAAAAATGAAACAAAAATTAAGGAGACAATAGAAAGTAATTGGATTAAGGGACTAAATGATCAAATCTATCTATTATATTACTGACCACAAATTAATAAAAAACTCACTTAGACTAAGACACTAATAACCGAAGACTTAGTCAATAAGGAAACCATGATAATGTGACTCCCCTTGTCTTGTTGCATCAGAGTATCTTTCATTGTCCCTCACATTGTCATTTCATGGCCTACTATAATTCCATCTTGAACTTGACTTGTAGCAAATAATTAGTCATCAATCGTTTTTTGCATGGTAGAATACAAAGTTTCGTTCCAACTTGCAAATGACAAGTTCGCATCAAATTCAAATTTGTTAGTGACAAGTTTACATCGAACCTAAATTTCATTCGAAATGTTTCTCTTTCTACAATTGTGTAGAAGTCTTCGATTAGTTCAAATACCGAATTAAAAAGATCAGGTCGATTTTATAAACATTTAAAACAAATAAATGTGACATTGGTTCAATTCTCGCTGCTGATTGGATGTAAAAAATGTAATCAATGGTGAATAATTCAGTGACATTCTTTCAGGATCCTTCTCCTGAGTTGGAGGAGATTCTCAAGACAGATCTAGAGGCTCTCCACATAAACTTCTTGGGTCTTTGACCTTGTTTGCATAAGAAAAATAAATGACCTACTTACCAAAAAAAAAAGAAGAGACCTTGGTTGGAAGAGAGATAGAAATTCAATGGCTTTTCATAACTAAAAATAATTCTTAAAGAACTTGTGTTAAAAGATTATATGACCCTAGGGCTAGTGGTAGGTCTTGCTTACCATGATGATGCTAGTCAATTGCAGTATGTGATCTTGGCACCAACCAGTGTTTCAAGATGTATTCGAAAGTAAAGCCATGGCACTCAAGTACACTTTGGTACTTGCACTAAGGGGTATCAAGCAAGCTTTAAAGTATCCCATGATATGATACAATAGTAATTGATATGTATCTATATTGGATCTTGATATTGCTGATCAAAATCTGATCGAACAAATGTAGACTGAGCAGATTTGATGTGTTTCGACCACGTATGGTCAAACCACAAAAGATAATAGGTTCAATGTTGTAGAATTCAATTACCTTTCAAAGACTTCGGAATAGACTCACGATCGAGTACAAATTGTCCAAACCTAATAATTAAAGGACTATGGCAAGATAGGAAGTTTGTCCTTATTGAGTCTTGATTTTGATTCAACAACTTCAACATAAACAAAACACGTGACTCACATAAGACTCTATAAAAGTTTAAAGATTGTTCAAAGAGTTTAAGTCAAACTCTATCACCATACGATCGAGGTAATCTTTCCTAATCTGTAAATAGACACACCTTCATCATTAAGAGGTAAGCATTATGGAGTTACTCCCCTAGCATTGAGATCTGCAACTAGCTTTCTTATTTCAAAGCTCTATGCTTCACTAACTTGATCCTTAGCATTTTGGAGTTATTCCACTAAACTTGTTAAAGTATTGGTATTAAGTATCGTATCGGTCAGGTGATTTTAAAAGACGTATAGCCATATATCCAAGGTTTAAAGTATCCCACGACCCGAACAGCCGAACGATCCATATTGACCAACCGACGACACATCGCCTCAGATACACAAAATACATAGCGAGCGAACAAACCGGGGACAAATGTCTCTTAAATTCAGCTTACCGATACGATACTCGATACCGATACTTTAAACCTTGCCTATATCGAGTATTGTTTCGTTTTGGCTAATGTATTTTAGTATAATTCAATGGAGAGACGTATCGAGATGTATCGTGTCGGTTGGGTAAAATATCGAATCGGCTAGTATCGTATGGTATCGTGGAGATGCTTTAAACCTTGTTTAAAAGTCAATTGTGACTTGTGACTTGTGAGGGGTTTAAAATATTTCCCTGTTAAGTGAACCAAAAAAAGGTTACTTACTATCACATAAATGAATAAAATAAAAAAGAAACAACCAGAAAAGATTCTGATCGGCTCGAACTCTCACTCCCGATTCAATGACTCGGCGAAATCGGCAAAAGAAGTCCGAGAGGACCCATCCTCTGCCCACGCAGCCATGGCCTTCTCCTTCATCTCCTGACATCTTTTTCTAAGCACCCTCCCCTCCTCCGAGTCGATTAGCATTCTGACTCGCTTCTCAACCTCGGCAGCAACAACAAATTCATTCTCATTCGCTGCCGCCATTGGCAGCGCCACCCTCATCTCCTCCACCAAAACCTCCTTATTCACATGTTGCTCTGCATAGAGAGGCCATGCAACCATGGGCACCCCAGCACACACCGCTTCCAAAACCGAGTTCCATCCGCGATGAGTTACGAATCCACCCACCGATTCTCGACTCAACACCTCCACCTGGGGTGCCCATGATTTCACCACCAAACCCCTATCTCTGGTGCGCTCCAGAAATCCCTCAGGCATCAAAGCTTCAAGATCAAAATCCATGGCAGATACAGAAGACAATCGTCTTGTACCGTCGGCTATTTGTGGAGGATTCTTGACCACCCACAAGAACCTCTGTTCACTCCTCTCAAGCCCAATAGCGATCTCCGCAATCTGCTTCACCGAAAACACTCCACGGCTGCCGAAACATAAGAACACAACGCTCCGACTTGGTTGCTTGTCAAGCCACAAAAACAAATCAGCAGCAGCAGCAGAAGATTGATCTCTGGGTTCTGCAACCAATGGTCCAATACAGAAAATCGCCGGCACTTGATTCCTGAGAGCGTTGACTGCTTTAGGCTCTAGTTCCTCAATGGTGTTTGTTAAAATTCCCCTTGTTCTGAGAACCTGGGTACCCAGTTCAAGCATCTTATCGTAAAACCCGTTATTCCGATCGAGTAAATTTGGCCCCATTTGTGAAGCTCGAATCGGTGGCAATCCTGGGATTTGGAGAACGGTAGTGTTTCCTAGCTCTCTAAAGCTCTTGTTGGTTTGGTTATGGATGTGTCGGAGGTGAAGCATCATTGCAACAGCAGAAGCTCCAGTGGGGAAGTAGTAATAAAGAGGAATTTTCAGCTCAGAGGCAACGGAGAAAGCTGGGATGCATAAGAAATCCATCACCAAGGCAGCAATGGAAGAGGTCTGAGAGATGGTTTTGAGGGTGTGGAGAAGGTTAGGGTTGTTGAGGCGAATTAATTCAAAGAGCATGGTGGCTGGGCTGGATGTGGGTGATGGTGAAGGAGGGTCGGGAAGAGCAGGAAAACGATGGAACGTTATTGAAGGATCTGTTTGAGAGACATGGTCGATGTAAGGATTGATGGTGGCGCTGTCGAAGTAGTGTTCACCTGAAATGAGGACTGTGAGGGAGAAACGATGGGTGTAATGATGGAGGATGAGCTTGCCCAGCTCAACCATGGAGAATAAATGGCTGAAGCCAGGGACTGGATAGAGAATAAGAGTGTGCTTCATTTTCTTCACCTTCAGTGTCTCTCTGTTTCAGCTCAGCTCAAGAATGCAATGGTGGCTGCTGGAAATTCTCATACATGACATTGGGACTCAGCTGGGAAGAACACATTTACTAAACCAAATGGGTCTTTTAATGATGCCTTGCGGCCTACGCTTAAAATTCCGAGTGAACAACATTTTATTTCTGTAGGCTCTACGTTTTTTAACTTGTAGAAAAGAAGTCGATTGGAATTGAAAGCAACATGCTCCAACGTGCATTCTTCTTCTTCTTTTTTAATTAATTTTTTATTTTTTATAAAGAAAAGAAAATTCATTAAATCAACAAACTTACAAGCCAAAGAGTGATAATGGCCATCTAAGATTATGTTAGGTAATGAGTAAAATAACTATATTATCCCTCATTAGAGTCAAATGACACTATTACTCCCATTTAAACCTTTTCATATTTAATCCTTAGGTGGGTTATACCTTGCTGGAAACTGCTTGACATTGTACCTCCAACCCCTTTCCCGACATGTAGCTCTTGTATCTATGACGTTTGCTAAGAACATTTTTGCAAAGCCATCCCCCGATTGAATTTGTTGGCACTCAATATTGCTTCTAACATGTTATTGTTGGGACTAGAATCTAACCATGGTGGAATCTTATACGCTTGGTCCTTCCATCCGAATTCAACATCTCCCGTCAACTGAACTTTCTGAAGGGGTACCTTAATTGTTGTTCTTGAAATTGAATAGGTTGCAGTGTTGATTCATTACTGGGAAGGTCAAAAGAGGAAACCATTAAACAAAAAGGCAAATGCACCTCAACCACTTGGTCATGACCAGCCATTAATTCTCCAGGTAACCAAGGCTCAAAACAAGAATACTAATTTTGTTGGGGTAATTGTATTGTAAATTCTACAGAACACAAAAAATGAAGTTGCAATACAATTGAAAAATGAAGATCCTTAGCTTGATGTTGCAATCGAATGAATCGTCGATCAATGAGGTTGAGTCACACCTTGAGTGCTATCTTTAAGGTAATTGATGCACTCTACTACCAAGGGTTCTTTGTACCACCACCTTCAAGATAAAATAACCTCTAACTAGAAGATGAGATAGTTCTTCTAGTCCCTTCAATGAGCCAAAAGCTAGAGCACAACACTTTGACAAACTCAAAAGAATAAACTTTAAAAAATAAGTAACAAATAATGCAAGTATCAGAAGTCTCTCTATTACACATCACATGCAAGGAAGGGTTGGGTTTATATACACCCAAACCACACCTTACACCTCTTGAGATTTTCAAGGCAATAAATTGGGTCATTGAATCACAATGACTCACATCCTCACATCATCTACTAATGGAGAATCAATGGGCTTGTCCCTTCTCCAGTAATGGGAATAAACCACCTTGACCTAACCTCCCCACTAAATGGAGAATTAACTTTCATATTCACCTCTTTTGTATAAATTGGATTTAATCCATTCAATAACCTTAACCCCACTCATGGTAATGGCTATAAATAATCATGAAGTTGAAATAAAAATTGTAGGTCAAGAATTAGAATTTAAGTAAATTCCACCCTATAAGTAAGCCCACCTCATTTCCATGATCAAGACCTTTAAGACACATGACGAATGTCATGAAGAGCTTCATAACCAAGGTCATGAAGGGCCTCTTTTATTTATGGGTGCCTCATTATCACCCTTACTTCATGGGTCCCACACACTAACAAAACAATTAAAATAAAAGAAATGCAAAAACTAATTTTAAAACTTAATATAAATTTTAATAAAAAACCTAACAAATTTTGATTCAAGAACTTGGTGAACATGACTGCAAGATCATCAACATTGGAAACTTTGGTGAAAGTGGCAGTGGTGGAACCGTGAGAATAGTAGTGATAGACGTAGCTATGGGTGAGTATGGAACCACCGTGGAAAATGAATTATAATTTGAATTAGAATTAGTTTTGGGGCAACAAGAGGTGGGTGAGCGACCAAAGTGGAGAGAGACGGAGTCATCTCTCGTCAATGTTGCAGCCTTTGCCATCTCTTCCACCTTCCATTGTTGTTTTATTTGCAAATTGATCAAGGAGCAAGAACAGAAATTTCATCCAAGGGGGTAATTTTCCATAGGGGAAGGTGGGAGTGGTGGTTGCCGGCAAAGGGAGGGAGGGGTTGGGCGATTTTCAGCGATGTGGATAGTTTCCAACAAAATGTAAGTAGAAGATGGGTGAAAGGAGAATCATAGTTATATTATTTGACTCTAACAAGAATAATATGGTCACTGAACTCATGACTTAAGCATGTAATCTATAAAAAAAAAACTCAATTTAGATTTTTGAAAACCAAATGATATTCAATTGGAGAGTTAAAGAATTATTTGTACAATTTTAGCCTAATTTTAGAATAGTTATGAAAATATTAGGTTGTTAATTACGAAAAGACAATCTCGAATTTTAATATGTAATCAGACTATTTATTAAACTATTTTATGGTTTTAAATAGTTCAAGTCAATTTCAATTTGGTTAATTATTATTATAATTATTATTATTATTATTATTATTATTATTATTATTATTATTATTATTATTTTGGTACAAAACAGGATCCAAAGTCCCAGAAAACAAAATCAAATCAAACTAAAGCACAAGTCTTGAGAAAATCCTCTCTAAGGATGTTCGTCATTTCATGCAGGGATCATTGAAAAAGACTAGACCCTCTATTCCAATCAGCCCCTTCTTAGACAACCAATCATCATCCATGTTATTTTGACGCCTTACATGACCAATCTAACATGGCCTCGAAAAGCATATGGGCTAACAATTTTAGCAACTAACCTTCTCATCAATCCTTAGTTCGTTAACTTCTGGGTCTAGCAACTAATTTCAATTTGGATTCTACGTCGCATCTATAATGAACTGGTTTTTTTTATTTTTATAAGGGATAATTATTGTTGTCCCCTGTATTTTGATTTTATTACTATTTTATCTTCTGTACTTTTTAAAATTATTAATCCAACTTTTAACTTTGTTTACAATTATTAATGCCACTGCATTCCGTCAGTTTATTGATGATGTGGCATGTATATATTTTCTCAAAATTTCAAAAATAACCCAAGTGTTATCTTTTTTTATTTATTATTTATTTATAATTTTGTCAAGTTATATTACTATCTTTAATTAACCATATAAAAAAATAAGCTTTAAATTCATTTTTTTTTAGGTAAGAACTTTAAATCCATTTTATTCTTTAAAAAAGAAACCATCGAATGAAGGAAAAATGTGATTTTTCTTCTCTAAAAAGAAAACACCAGATAAAAGGAAAGATGTGATTGAATAAAACTCAAAATAGAAATTAAATATGATGAAAGATCAAATTTAATTCAAAGTTGGAAATTGAAAATTACCTAATATATGCTAACAATTGTACATGTTACCAAATTTCCTATCAATTAACATCTTATATGTTAATTTGTTTGTAAATCATCTATCATTGTGATTGTGAAAAATTTAAGTTAAGCTTGAGAATTTCAACAACCATAAGAGTGTGGCCCACCAATCCTTGAATTAAATTCTTAAAAGAAAACAAAAAGAAAATTAATTTCAGAACAACGCTTCTATTGAAGATGAAGCTTACCTGAAAGTCCATGTGATTTATATTTTCTAGTGCAATAGTAAGACTCTCATTAATAAGTATCATGTTGCAGCAGAGATCATTCTTCTTCTTTCTTTCATTTCTTTTTTCTTTTTTTCTTTTATTATTATTATTATTATTATTATTATTATTATTATTATTATTATTATTATTATTATTATTATTATTATTATTATTATTATTATTATTATTATTATTATTATTATTATATACCCCACAAGTGAAGGGAGAGGAAATATATATATATATATTTTTTTTTTTTAATTCTAAGAATTACAACACACACAGAGATATTAATTTCTTTTCTCCCAAATCACTACTCTTACTGTTTAAACTTAAATTTATACTATAAAATAGTTTGTCACACCACAATACGCATTTTGAAGGGAGTTAGGGACAGAGAAGCAAAATCTCAAGAGGTAATTTATTTACAAACTTTCTTGATCCCTTTACTGGCAATCTTGAAGGCCTGTAATTGTCATACCTTTGTGGATCATCATGGGGTAGCCATCGACGAAAATCTCAACTACCTCATTAGGGTTGGTGAAATGAATCCTCAATCCAATCCTCATTTATATGGTCTACAAATCGGGCATAATGATAAATCCATTTTGCCATGGAATGCTAGAATGCTTAGATTAACCCCTTCGACAACTACGCTCGAATATATTTAGAATGTTGTGGGAGAGATTTTTCCAATAGAAAGAGAAAACTAGCCGGGGATGGTGGGGGATATTTTTCAATAGGGGACCAAGGTGAATCAAGTGAACCAAAGAGTTTTCTTATAATTTTTTAAAAAATTAAATGAGATTTGGTAAAATGCAAATTTATATTTTTGTTCACCCCATGGGCAAAATGGTTATTTCAATTTCAAAGTTAACAGAAAAGCAACAGTGGGCAACTTGATATTTTAGAAAAAGTAAATTGTGGGTAATCTGAAATATTTTTCACTTAAGTGGACAATCAAGAAAATAGACCAAACTTAAGTGAGCGCCATGAAAAAACTCTATTATCTATATTTTTAGAGATGCAAATAGAGGCCAAAAGAAGGGGTTGCTACTGGTCTTGAGCGTTCACAATCCCCATAGCTGCCATAGGTCATTCGGCCTCAATACCCACTCCTATAGGGTGTGATATGACGGGGTTTTAATCCAATCACTTCTAGATTTCTTAGTTATGACATCCAGTAATCATGAAAAGCGTCAAGAGACATCATAGGATTGTGTTTTATACCACCTCCACTACTGTCCCAAGACAGGGGCATTCCCCAATTCACAACCACAACCTAAGAATTCACATTATAATATGATTCCAATCACATCGTCATATCATAATTCATTCTCAATTCAAACATTCACATATCTAACAAATATACATAACATCATTACTATCTATATTCTGAAATTACAGAGGCATATTTATCATGTCTAAATCATATTCAACAATATAGAATATGCATTCAAGTCCTATTACAAATATGAATGTAATTAGGGTTATATGTTTAAGTGAATGTCCTCACCTTGTTGTCAATTCAAAACCTTCGTAGAATAGATCAAAGGATGAGTTCAAACTTGTCAAAGAGTCTTAACAATATGATGATTCAAGGTTAGAAACAATCCTCAAGGTTTGGAGAAGAAAAGGGGGAGAAATCTAAGCATTCTGCTATCAACACTAGGCTTAGCCGGCTGGTCACTTGGGTAGGCGACCAAGGCTGCTGTGTACGAACAACAAATCCCATAATTGATAGAAAACTCTTCATTTGGGTTCCAAACCACTTTGAAATTAAATAGAAAATTTTGAAATCATGATAGGATATTATCTAACATTACTTAAGCATTAATCATGGCAAAATGAATGAAAACCTAACGAATCCTATATTAGGTTTCTTCCAAAATCAAATTGCAAATTCAAGGATAGATTAGACTCTAGAGTAAATGGAGATTCACTCTAGAGTAAAGAGAGTAGTAGAATAAGGTTTGAAATCATCATAGAATATGATCTAACTTGGTTTGAAGATCAAATTACTTAAAGAGATAAAAATCCGATAGATCTCATGCTAAGGCTTGACCGAAATCATACCGTAAAGTTCATGGAAGAGCTAGAGTGAATGGAGATTCACTCTAGAACATAGAGAATATAAAACTAAGTAATAAAAGCAAGTATAAACCTTGTAGAGGTCTACACAGTAGGTAAAAACAACCGGAGAAGGAGAGCTAGAGAGAATAGAATGAATGCAAATCTTTTAGAAGAAGAATCAACAAACGGAAACCTTAACGGATGTTCCTAAACCTTCCTTCACCTTGGTGAGGGCACCAAGTTCTCTAGAGAGTCTCTGATGTTCTTTGATGACTTTAGAACATACTGAAACGTCTTAGAACAAAAAACAATTAAATATGGCTTCGAAAACCTAATTTCTCAAAAGTGCCATTTTTGCCCCAACACAGGATTGGTCGCCTAGGGTGACCATGGCAGGCTGCCAACCCCTAAACTTTTGGTCAAAAAGGGAATTCGGTGCTCTGGAAGCCCTAACTTCTTCTTGGGTCATTTTCCAAGTTATAGAAGGATCCTACCTGTTTTTTCAAGACCTTCCACCTATGTCAATATTGTAATCATGATCCATTTACCAAGTCCATCAATGTTCAAGTTAGTTTTTCTTCCATAATCTGATAAAGTTCCCAACTTAACATCATCTCCATTTATTTCCATTGGTTCAAAGTAAATCCAATGGTTTCAATTTGGATGGCCTATAGTTGCCTTCTTCCTGCACTCCGGGTTTTCGTATCTATAATATAGATTTACGGTTTAGGGTTATGAGGGATTTCACACAGAGAGAGAATTACTAGACATTAGAAACTAGTGTAGAGGTGCATATCAAATGGAAATTGTTGGAACCATTGATGGACCTAAAGAAATCGTCGTTGTGAAGAAATGTAGAAGTTGTTACTACTAAAAGATAAAAGGATCTTACCATTGCTAGGAAAAAAATAAAATAAAAGAGAGAGAGAGGAAGAGGAAGTAGGAAGATATTGACTAGGGCTTGATGGAGAAGCTTTGATAGAAGGAAAGTCTGGGAATGGAAAAGAGGGTTGCATATTGATGCGGATCAATTATGCTTCTGGATCCGACTGAGCCTCCTCTCGTATCCGGGACGATGAGTCCTGCAAGAAAGGTTAGATGCGGGCCGGCTTGTGTGCCGGGCAACCGCCTCCGATGGCAAAGTCAGATAATGAATAGAGTAAGGACTCGTGCAAAAGCTACACAAGATTATACTCATAATGTATTGAATGCTTATCGGAGGGGTATGTATATGCTTTTATATTGTAAGTGTTACCTTTTATGTATTAGGTAAGTTAACCCGACAAGAGCCGTTGCCTATCCGGAGATTTCGCCTTTTTGTTATTGGCTCCAGCACAGTCGGTAGCGGAGTTGATTGTCCTTATTGGGAGAGGCCACCCTATTTGGGATGTGCGTCTCATTCGTCACAGTCGGTAACGTCCCAACTATATGTGAAGCCCCACTCGGGTTATACCCGATCAACCATGAAGGTTCCGTATCACATATAAACCACTAAGAGAACTAATAGATCTATTAGGGTGAGATTGGGCCCGGTTTCTTGAAACCTTGACCTTAGATTCTAGGAAAATTTTTAGCACCACCCATTGAGTTGCCCCCTAAAATTAGTGTCGCCCCCTGAGTTATCCAATTGATCTCAATTAGACCTCCTAAAATTTCTTTTGAGTGTATTTGTTTTAATTTTGTTTCAAGGAACTCTAATTTTGTGGTAAAATATTCCTTATCAAATATTGCCCTTTCAGTTGAGTGGCCGAAAGTTTGGCAAAATGCCAATGCTTGGCTTTTGAATCTATGTAATTCAGATGTCAATGTCTATACTAGCTCGAGTTCTGAATGAATTTGTTTCTTAGGAAGAGAAAAAAAATATGCCAACTTAATACATATGAAAATTTCCTAGAGGCACAAAGAGAAACTTTTACGATAAAAGGAGGAGGTGAAGACAACTAACATCTCAACAATCTAAAAAGTTTTGAACCTCTAGCAAGATAAAGTGCTAAATAATTTTCAAACCTAGAGACAAACAAAATTGAAGAGATTCAAACAGGTAGAAAGAGGATAAAATAGCTTCCACAAGGCTACGACATGACCAATCTAAGGAGTGATCTAGCCCATTAACGGCTCACAACGCAGCCTAGCAATCTGAAAGACAAGTTTACTTTTATGTTTAAAGACAAAGCTAAATTAATTACATCCCTAACTGCCTTAAATTCTTAATGAAGTTGCTGAAAAGCCAATAATTTGCAACCGATCTAGTTGTCCCAAGCTGCATCCACATACTCGTTGAAGTAATCTTTCAGATTTTGTTGGACAAGAGCTGTTGTTGTCACCTCCCTTTGGTAAGAATAGAAGTCTACAACATTATACACCACATGAAGCGAACTGACTCTGTTTGGCCAGAGCTACTACTGAAGACAAAATCAAACTAATCTTTGAGAGTATCACTTGAAAAGTTTCACATCTTCAATCCAAGAGGAGAAGCACAGCAACACTGCTAGGCATAAAATAACACATGAAAAACAGATTCATAAAAGGCATCACACAGCCAACATAATTGGGTTTGGGAACCCTCTCTGTCAAGTAAACCTTGGCGTAACACGGCATGATACGCATGAGAATTTTTGTTGGGTTTGAATGCTCTTTGTCGCTGGTACGAACATATTTTATATATAATTCTGCAATAATTCGTCCCAAGGAGAGCTTTTATATATTATATTTTCCTTTCTTGATTTCGATGACATGATGACTGCTTTCAAAGGTCCCATGAGCATCAAGAGTGGCAACGTACAACGTAGGCTTTGAATTTCATCCCCCAACAACTATGACAGCCATTAATGGATCAGTCAAGAACTTCCTCAAAAGGACTTCGATCGATCGCCTAATTGATCCTGTCATGACTTCGGTAGGGCCGGAGAAGAGTTTATAAATATAAGCAAACTTCATTATATTTGTCACTTCTTCATCGCAATCTGTTGTCTTTGTCTTCATTTTTTTTTGTCTTCATAATTCGTTATCAGATACGAAAACAGAGAAGAGTTGCAGAAAGAAATGAAAGACGCAATAGTTCTTTATCCGATTCCTACAATCGGGCATCTAGTCTCTATGGTTGAGCTGGGCACGCTTTTCCTCCGCCATTACCCACAAAGTTTCTCCATCACAGTTCTCATATCAAGTTACTCTCCTAGCAGTGCCGCCATTAATTCTTACATGCAACATGTCTCTCTCACACACCCTTCCATAATCTTCCATCGCATCCCTGCGCTTCCCAATCCTCTTCCACAATCATCAATAACTTGGCACCCAGTTGCAAAATTCCTTGAATCAATTCGTCTCAACAACCCAAATCTTCTACAAACCCTCAAAACCATCCTTAAAACTTCCTCTGTTGTTGCCTTCGTGATTGATTTCTTCTGCCACCCAGCTTCCCCTGTTGCCACCGAGTTGGACATCCCTCTTTACTACTATTTTCCCTCTGGCGCTTCTATTGTTACTTCAATCCTTGACCTCCCAAACCTCCATAAGCAAACCAACAAGAGCTTCAAAGAGCTTGGCTACTCCACTGTCCTCAACATCCCAGGATTGCCCCCAATTCGAGCTTCACAGATGATATCTTCTACACTCGATCGGAACAATCATATTTACGATAAGATCTTGGATCTGGGCATGAATCTTCCCAAATCAACGGGAATTATAATAAACACTATTGAGGCACTAGAGCCCAAAGCAATCAAGGCTGTCAGGAATCAAGCAGCGCCCATTTTCTGCATCGGACCGTTGGTTGCAGAACCCAGAGAACAATCTGCTGCTGCCGATTTGTTGTCATGGCTTGACAAGCAACCAAGTCGGAGCGTTGTGTTCTTGTGTTTTGGCAGCGGTGGGGTGTTTTCGGTGAAGCAGATTGCAGAGATCGCTATTGGGCTTGAGAGGAGTGGACAAAGGTTCTTGTGGGTTGTGAAGAATCCTCCTCTAATTGACCATGAAACCAAGCGACTGCCTTTGTTATCTGCCATGACTTTCGATCTTGAAGCTGTGATGCCTGAAGGATTTCTGGAGCGGACGAGCGAGAGGGGTTTGGTGGTGAAGTCATGGGCGCCGCAGGTGGAGGTGTTGAGTCGAGAATCGGTGGGTGGATTCGTGACTCACTGTGGTTGGAACTCGATTTTAGAAGCAATTTGTGCTGGTGTGCCAATGGTGGCATGGCCACTCTATGCAGAGCAGCATCTGAACAAGGAGGTTTTGGTGGAAGAGATGAGGGTGGCGCTGCCAATGGAGGCGGCGGAGGAGGATGAGTTCGTGGCTGCTGCCGAGGTTGAGAAGCGAGTCAGAATGCTGATGGACTCGGAAGAAGGGAGAGACATAAGGAATCGCTGTCAAGAGATGAAGGAATCGGCCTTGTCTGCGTGGGCAGAAGATGGATCCTCTCGGATTGCTTTTACCCAACTTGCCGAATCATGGAATCGGCCATGACCATTCCCGAGTCGTCACTCATATTAATAATATAAGTTTCATTTTTTTTCTTTTTTTGGTAAGATAAGTTTCACATGTTGATCAAATCTTTGAATATTATGCCTCAATTGCCATGTAACTAAATTCTTGGATGAACCTGTGAAATTATTACTTATTAGGCAAACGCAAAAGCTGCATTCATTCATATTAAAGAAACAAGTCTCCAAAAGAGCATTGATTCCCCATAACGAATAGGCCAGCAAAAAAAATATAAAAAATTGCCTATCCAGTGCTCCACTGGGTCCCCCAGTTCCTCAGAAGCACCTCGAGGTGCATTTAATTGTCTTGCAAGATTGTCGGGATATTCCGCTAACTCATTATGCCCACTAGTCCAAGGATATCCTCTCAAAAAGAAAAATAGTAGACTGTGCAATACATCTAGGTGGATGTAACCACCAAAATTTTTACATGCTCCAATTGCTTGTGAATTGAAAACAGTATCAAGAAAATCATTAGAAATTTCTATGGATCCATAAAATCTAAAAGAAATACAAGTGAAGAAACATAGTAATGATTAAATGTCACTGATGACAACAAAAGAAGCTCAATCAATTCAAGTTGAGGATCCTTTCAAGAAGTGGTTCCAAACCCAAGTAACATATTTATGGATGAACATGTGAAAGTGATGCCAAAGATATATGGTAAAACAAAGAGAAACAGCCAACGCAGAGCTGTTCTAGTGGTTGAAATAAACACTTCTTAGTAAAGAAGTCGTAGGTTTGATTTTATTGAGGCATATTAATATCCCTTCCCCCAACTTAATAAAGCCCCTTTGTTAAAATATAAAAAAAAAAAAAAAAAAAAAAAAAAAAAAAAAAAAAAAAAAGAAATAAAAGCATAGTCGACCATACAAAGTTGGAGGGCTGAGCTTCAATCAATTAGTGTTGTGCCGATATATTCAAAAGTCAAATAAAGAGGAAAATAAAGACAATACTAGATTGGAGAGTCAATCTTCAATTGGTCAAAGATACAAAGGGGAAACACCTCTCATGAGAGGGAAAAACTACTTGGAAACTAGACAAAAACACCATCCTCACTGGATTTCTATTCGAAGAAACCAGAGAAAGTAGCCTGAGAACAAAACCACATAAGAAAAAATCTTAACCCTCAATTAAGGGAAAAAGAAAGAGAGACGAAAATTTTTGTTCGTCTCTCTACCAATCACTACTAATGCTTGAATCTTGTTCATGTTTTCACTACATATGAAGAGGGGTCCCCTAATAAATACACAATAAGTTATATAAACTAGCCACATGAAATATTCTAATTCAATGACTAAGATAAATCTAATGAATATTTTTAGAACTAAAATATTATACATGACGGATAAACTCAGATAAAAAATATATATATATGATTAAATCCTATAATTCATTAAAAACTTACTGAAAGATTCTCTCTCGAAGAAAAGGAATCAAATACCATATAAAGCTTGAAAGATACCATTTTAATATTGGATTACTAAAAAACGAAAATACAAGATTTGGTTTGATTGGGTTTGACAATATCAAGTGATGATGCTTTTATAAGAAGAAGATGAGTCAAGGAAACTAGTTTTTCAAAATTTTTTTTTTTGGTGGAATAGTTTTTCAGGTTTAAAGCAGACGACGAAAGTTATCTACAAAGACTTCAATCATTGTCTTACGCTCATCGATTCTCAGCTCTTTGTTCTTACACGACCAAGATACTTGAGAGCGTAGAAGGAGAAGGAAATGAAGGGCACCATAGTTCTGTATCCACAACCTGCAACCAGCCATCTAATCTCCATGGTTGAGATGGGCAAGCTTATCCTTTGCAACTACAACCATCGTTTCTCCCTCACAGTTCTCCTATCAGACAACTCTTACCGATGCAAACTTTAATCGTTACATGGATGATGTCTCTAACAGAGATCCTTCAATAACCTTCCATCATTTCCCTGCTCTTTCAAACCCTCCTTCCCTTCCACCATTACCCAATTTTCACCCAGCTTCAATAACCGATTTGTTGTCATGGGTTGACAAGCAACCAAGTCGGAGCGTTGTGTTCTTGTGTTTTGGCAGCGATGGGGTGTTTTCGGTGAAGCAGATTGCAAAGATCGCTATTGGGCTTGAGAGGAGTGGAAAAAGGTTCTTGTGGGTTGTGAAGAATCCTCCTCCAATCGACCATGAAACCAAGCGGCTGCCTTCGTTATCTGCCATGAATTTCGATCTTGAAGCTGTGATGCCTGAAGGATTTCTGGAGCGGACGAGCAAGAGGGGTTTGGCGGTGAAGTCATGGGTGCCGCAGGTAGAGGTGTTGAGTCGAGATTCAGTGGGTGGATTCGTGACTCACTATGGTTGGAACTCGGTTTTAGAAGCAATTTGTGTCCCATGAACGATGGGAAAACCGCATAAATTACCTTCAAGTTGAATAAATCAAGGACTGTATCTTCATTCCAATTATTCTACTCTGATATTTGGGGCTCCTCTTCGTCATCATCTAAGCAATGTTATAATTATTATATTTCTTTCTTGGATGATTACAACATATTTACATGGCTTTTTCCATTTGTACGTCATTATGATGCAATTTCAGTATTCAAGCAATTCTATTATTATGCAGCCAATATCTTTAATTCCAAGATTCAAAATTTTCAATCTGATGGTGCTAGGGAATATGAATATTTTGTTCATTTTTTTAAGGAGAATGGTATATCTCATCAGTATTCATGCCCACACAGTTCTGAACAAAATGGGAGAGTGGAATGGAAGCATAGACATATAGTAGAAACAAACCTCGCTCTTATGGCTCATGCTTCAGTCCCCCTTATTTTTTGGCCTGCCGCCTTTGAAACGGCTGTCTTCTTAATTAACAAGATGAAACGGCTATCTTCTTAATTAACAAGATGCCTATACCGATACTTGAGAATAAATCTCCATTTCAGTTTTTATATCACAAAGATGCAGATATTTTATTTCTCAGAATCTTCGGATGTGCATGTTTTCCTTAATTACGATCTTATAATAAAAATAAGTTGCAAAATCACTCCAGGCAATGTATCTTTCTTGGATACAGCAGCTCACACAAGGGGTATGTATGTTATGATCCAACTCTTGGCCGATCATATATCTCTAGACATGTGGTTTTTTATGAAACCAAGTTTTCTTTTGCAACTCAACCTCCCAACCACCCTTCCCACTCTCACTCCACTTCCACCATAGTTACAGCTAATAATCTCTTTTCAAATTCAAATTCAAATTCAAAATTTGAAATTTCCCATACAACACAAAATTCAAATTTTTAATTTTGCCACCCCACCCAAACTTCTAATTCAAATTCAAATTTTGAAATTTCGAAAACTCTATCCCAACCTCTCACTGCACTCGAAACTCTAGTCCATAACACACCTGAAAACCTAGCCCAAATAACCCACCCGAAACCCTAGCCCAATCAACTGAACCTCAACCTTATCATGTGCAAACCCAATCCAAAATAGGTCATCCCAAACCCATCTCTAAACTAAACCTCCTAGTCACCTCTTTTGTTGATAATCCTGAAACAAAACCCACCTTATATACCACTGCCAGTAAAGACCCCAAATGGAGGCTTGCTATGAGTGATGAATTTGATGCTCTCTTATGTATTGGTACTTGGAGTCTAGTTCCTCATCATCCCCATATGAATTTGATTGGAAATAAATGGGTCTACAGAATCAAACGAAACAATGATGGCTCTATTTCACGTTATAAGGCTCGTTTGGTTGCCAATGGATTTTATCAGCGTGAAGGAATTGATTATTTTGATACTTTTAATACCGTTGTCAAACCTACTACCATATGCTTGATTTTATCGCTAGTAATTGCTCAAGGATGAACTCTTTGCCAATTGGATGTTCAAAATGCATTTTTAAATGGTGAATTATTTAAAGAGGTTTACATGGTTCAACCACAAGGTTTCATTGATCTAGAGAGACCTACTTATGTATGTCACCTTCAAAAAGCTTTATATGGTTTAAAACATGCCCCTAGGGCATGGTCTCATCGGCTTTGCAGTTATTTACTCACTTTGGGATTCTCACAATCCTCATCTGATATGGCACTATACTTTCATACTTCAGCACATCAAACAATCTATCTTCTTGTATGTGTGGATGATATTATCCTCACTGGATCTAGTTCTTCCGAGGTTAATTCTGTCATTATAGCCATTGGCAAGGAATTCGCCATCAAAGATCTTGGTGACTTAAACTACTTTTTAGGGGTCAAAGTCACTCGCTCATTTCACAGTTTACATCTTTGCTAATCAAAATATTCTTCAGATCTTTAATGAAGGACCAATATGCATGAAGCAAAATTAGTAGCAACCCGCCAACCCCGACCTCCGTCACCAAAGCAACCTTTGAGGAATCTCCCTCTATGATGATCCGTCCCATTATAGAAGTACAATGGGTACCCTTTAGTATTTGACTCTCACACGCCTTGATATAGCATTTGCTGTCAATGGGGTTTGTCAATATATGCATCGCCCTACAATTGATGATTGGGCTGCGGTTAAGCGAATTCTTCTTTATCTAAAAGAGACCCTATCCTATAGGATTCTATTTTAGCCAACTAATCTTTCTCTCACTACCTTTAGTGACACAGATTGGGCTGGTTCACCTATTGATCGACGATCTACAAGTGGCTATTGTGTCTACTTGGGCCCTAACTTGATTTCTTTGAGTTCCAAGAAACAACCACTGTGGCCCGCTCCTCTACGGAATCTGAGTACAAAGGGGTTTCTAATGCTACCGCTAAGTTGATATGGTTACGTCAGCTACAGCTTGAAATTGGAATTGTCACTTCTGCATCAACTCTATACTGCGATAATATTGGAGCTACTTACCTTGCTGCTAATGGTCTTTCATGCACGAACCAAACACATCGAGATTGACTATCATTTTGTTCGTGAACAAGTCGCCACAAAAAAAATTTCAATCCGATTGGTTCCAATAGAAGACCAAATCGCAAACATTCTCACCAAAGGCTTATCTGCTCCAAGATTCAAAATTTTAAAATCCAAGCTCATTGTTTGCTCTCAAACAATGACCTTGCGGGGGAGCGTAAAGGATAAGCCTTTGAATTCAAATTCAAATTCAAATTCAAATTCAAATCCACCATAATTAATTCTATCCTCGATTGATCTTATCTTCAACCGATCAAGAAGAATTTGAGTTATAGTTAAAGTATCAACAAGTTGTAATTCAAATTCAAATAATAATTAATATACATCTCCCACTCACTAATTTGAGTGTGGAAGAATTCTCTCTCAAACAAAATTCTAACTTCCTAGATGTAGAGAATTTGGATTAGCGACACATGTAGGGTCGCTTGATCAACTCAAATTCCTGGGTGAAAAGTGTCACCACTCTCTTCATTACCTTTATCTAATCAAAATGGTAATCTTTGTGTGGTGGTTAGCTCAACAAATCGTTGATGACTCAACCAGCCAGTTTATTCTTCCCACGCTGCAAAAGTTATTCATTGATTTTGGTTCAGTTTGGTTGCAAAGAAATGGTGAAAGTGAAGCACAGGGAAGAGTTTGTGCTTTCTATGAAAGTGCGTTTTACCTCCCCAATGAAATATTTACATATACTATGCGATCAAATCAACAAATATACTTTACATGATGAACGAAATCGAACTCAATAAGGATAGGCTACATGAGTCCGTGCAAACAAAGGGGAAAATTTATTGAAAATAAGTGAGTGAAATAACTAAATAAATAAATAAATAAATAACATAGATATTGTCTTCTGGTCTGGCAAAATGAACCAAAGATGGAGACAGGAAGATGATGCAAATGATATACGAAAGAGTCTTGGTGTCAAAGATGATTCTTTAGCTGTTTTACCATGTGTCAAAAGAACATTGCCTCCATGGATTAAACAAAAGCAATCCTTCTTGTCAAAACAAAAGTGATTAGGAAGTAACATCCAGGCAAGAATACAGATTAGAAAAAAAAAGGATAAAAGATTGCTAATGTTATATCAACCACAACAGTATCTTACCAACAAAAGTAAATTATACTGTTTAATCTTGATGTTGGAAATTAGAGAAGTGGCATGATGCTTGAGAGGATAAACCTAAAAAAAACTCATCCATAGGTTTCCTACACATATTCATAGATGGAAAAAAAATTAGAAAATACTAAGTACAATGAGTGTAACATTAAAAGTAATCGAATAAGTGGTTACCCAAAATAATAATTATAATAATAATATGATAAGTTAAAAATAAATAAATCGTCTTACCTAGATAAAAGTGAAGTAAAGCTAACATTGTCATCCATCTAATGACACAAATTTGGTTTATTGTCTGGTGCTGGAGCTAAAACTTGTGAGTCTTGTATTTTTATTGGGTTTTCTCTTTTCTTCTTATGTCTTCGGGTCTCCTCCCAACCCTTCTTCCGCCTACCACTTACACACTTTTGCTTTTTCTTCAACCTTATTGTAGACGTAGGGATCTTATTACTACTAACCACTTGTGAACCATTAGAATCAATGATAGTACCAAGCTATATTTGTAATTCTCGGGCCACAGTTCTTACCAAAGCATAACCTTCGGCTGAATTTGAAGCTTGTTTTGCTAATCTGACTTTCTAAATTAACATCTTCTTCAACTTGTTTTCCCTCGTTGTCCATCACTACCATATTTCTTGCTGCTTGTGTCCATATTTTTAGACTATATGTTGTAGGTATAAATTTAACATCTAATACATCCAAAACTTTCAAAGAATGAAAACAAAGAATACCAAGTGTTTCATAATTGTAACAACTACAATTAATCATAAACTCATATTTGTTGCAAAATACTTTGTACTCACATTTTGAATTCATAACTCCAACAACAAATTCATCCAGAGTATTATTTTCATTTCGATTTTGATGAAGCAAACACTTACCTAGTTATACTATTCTTGAAATAGGTAAAAATTTACAGGAGTGTAGATTTCCCCAGCTTGTTTTATAATAGGTGAAATTAAAAACATTGTCCTTGGAAGTTTGTTTCTTGATTCAAATTCAACTTTTAACTCGTTCTCTCGCTTGGCAGCCACAACTCTTTTAAAGTGTGTGAAAAATTGTACAATGTCCAATGTGAATTTTAAATACTTCTTCAATTCAGCGTTTACACTCTCACTAAGTTGTGTACTTCTCATACCTAAAGTAAAGGTATTTCTCATGTAGCATATAACCCACTTGTATTTTAATCTATAAATTCCTTGCAACCATGAATTATGAGTCACTCCATATTTGCTCAATAAAAATTGTCATTCATCATCAAACTGTATTTCCTCCTCATATTGATATATGCACCTTTTAAAATCCTGAAGAAAATGTGAACCATCCTTCATTAAATTACCCAACTGCTTGATGCTATTTTACATTATATGTCATATGCACAGTCCATGCCATGTCTCAGGCCACACCTCATTTAATACTTTTGTCATACCAGCATATTGATCTGTAAAGATGGTAATAGACTTTTTTTCTCCATGTGCTTTTGTAAATGCTTCAAATAACCACATTAATGATTTAGTCGTCTTATCATATAAAAGTGCCGTCCCAAATATAACAGTTCTTCTATGATGATTAATCCCAACAAATACCCCAAATGGCTTATATTCATTGTTTGTGTAAAATGTGGTGTCAAAGCTAATAACATTACCAAATAATAGATAATCAATGATCATTCTTGGATTGGCCCAAAAAATATTAGTTATTTGCTCATCGCTATCCAATTATATTAAATATGTAAAAGAATGATTAGTCTTACGTTGCCTTCCAAAATACATCAGCAAACTCCCTGCCTCACCATAAGATAGTAAATGTTGTCTTTTAGTTTGGAGGTAACTCTGATGATCCACAGGAGTGTAACCAAGGTTCTCCTTCCCATCTGCTTGCCTATCCATATACTCTTCGTGAAGTTATGATTGATTCGTCTTTCCTGCTCTTATTTGCATAATCCATCTTAACACTAAATCCAAGACTTCGTCCATATTTATTGTAAAAATCATAAGCCTCTAATTCTGTAGCAAATAACATACCAATTTGAGGCTTATACTCGACATCTCCACCAAACTCATTTCCAGGTCAATTGTTGGGTTCTCCATAAAATGGTAAGATTATGCAAATAATGCGCATAAAAAAATTAAAAAAAAAAAAAAAAAAGTCAGAAACATTTTTATGTACCCAAAAGAAACAAGTTAAAAACATTTTGAACAACAGATAAATATTATTACGCTTTAATTTCTAGCTGATTAACATATCAATTTTGGGGCTTTAGGGTATTTGTTCCTTATTTCTCTTTGTTTTTCACATTTTGGTGGGTTTAGGGTTGGGGGGGCGAGTGGAGGGAGTTGTAAATTCTTGCTTATACCTGCCCCTTTATGGCACAGGAACACTGACCTGTTTCATTCCTTCTCTCTCACTCTGCTCCTGTTTATTTACTTATAATTTCTAAGTTAAATATCATTTTTATTGTTGATACGATATGATTTCATACACTGAAAAAATTACCAAGAATAAGAGGAAGCCACCCTCGTTTGTGGACTTTTTAGAGGCATGCAAACAAGTATAAAAGCTCCAAGGATAAAAAAAAATCACAAATACAGCTGCCAAGATAATTGTTTTATTCCAAACCAAAACAATGAGGAGGAACATCAAGCTGGTGGTAACAAACATTAAACTGATGACTGCGAGACCTGGGTAGACATCAACCGTCCATGGAATTAAAAAGCCATGCTTAGAAACTAGAACATGAAGCAGATTGGAGTTACAAAATCACTTATAGAAGTGAAAGAAGAAAAAAAAAGAGAAGAAAACTAAAGGTTCAGAGTATCAAATCAGTAGGAGCAATAATGAAATGATTAAACCAAAGGACCAACATCTCACAATTAAGAGTTTGTGAGTTAAATGCTCCTTGTGGGCATGCTTGTCTCAAAAAAAATTATAGAAAATGCAGTGACTAAATATGGCCTCATGATTTCAAACACTGATTTCAAAAAATTAAATATCGTATCAACTATCAAATACAATTGGGTTTGTATTGTTTTTCAGGGAGGTGCTTTCGTTGCTTGAGAATGTATTCAAGAATCAATGGTTTTCATTGATTAGAAAGAGATGAAGAAAGGGGTTCTCAAATAAGAAAGAACATCAATGAAGAAGAAAGCAAGAGATGTGGAAGAGACATCATAGAAGAACAACAATTAGAGGGAAAGAAGATCGATGGAAGAACAAGAGAGAAGAAGATGGAGTTGAAATCATGGGAACACAATGGGAGAAAAATGGAAGAAAAAAAGAAGTCCTGGGCAACCATATTTAGAACTAGATCTAAAAAATGGGTCATAAGATGGGTCACTTTCACTGAAAATCATGCCTTCATCTAAGCCATTTATTAAGAATACGCCATGTGTATTAGTGTCACCCCCGAGTTATCCAATTGATCAATTAGACCTCCTAAAATTTCTTTTGATTGTTTTTTGTTTTTTTTTTGTTTCAAGGAACTCCAATTTTGTGGTAGAATATTCCTTATCAGAGATTGCCCTGGCAAGCCAAGGGCAAAATGCCAAGGGCCCAAAACAGCAAGCCCGGCGAAGAATTGTTCTTAATTAGGAGAGGAAAAACGCCAACAAACAGAAAATCCGAGGCACAAGTAAGCTCAACAAGAGGAGGGAGACAACTCACCAATAACCAAGCACCTAGCGTAATATGTTAAATAATAGACAAAGGAAGGGGGGCGAATGACCGTGTAAATTGCTTGGCTGAAGGGTTTTAGAAATCCTATCATTAAATTTGGTGGTATTAAATCTGAATTTAATCTATATTTATCCCTTTAATTCTTAATGAGTTGGTGAAAAGCCAATTCTTTGCAACCTATCTAGTTGTCCCAAGCTGCATCCACATAATCTTTGGAATAATCTTTCAGATTTTGTTGCTGAACAATGGGTGAAGAAAAGTTAGGGACAAGAGATGTTCTTGTCGCTTCCCTTGGTAAGAATACGAGTTTAAAAACATTATACTCTACATGAAGCGAACTGACTCTGTTTGGCCAGTGCTACGGAAGATTTGGTATATAAAATCAAACTAATCTTTGAGAGTATCACTTGAAAACTATCACGTCTTCAATCTAAGAGGAGAAGCACAGCAACATTGCTAGGCATAAGATGGAGGCATGTCGCAGCCAACATAATTGGG
This sequence comes from Hakea prostrata, assembly GCF_041222555.1. NCBI lineage: Eukaryota > Viridiplantae > Streptophyta > Magnoliopsida > Proteales > Proteaceae > Hakea > Hakea prostrata. The sequence goes on along the minus strand of NC_142609.1, from coordinate 14,367,569 downwards.
TTTGGGTCCTTTGGGAATCCTCTCTCACAAGTAAACCTGGGCGTAACAGAGCATGATACGCGGGGGAATTTTGGGGGGGGGGGGTGCCCCTTCGCCGGGGGGGGGGGGGTGTTTTTTTTTTTTTTCCAATAATTTGTTCCAAGGAGAGCTTTTATATACGTATATATATTGATTTCGATGATATGATGAATGCCCCCCAACGGGCCAGGGGGGGCGCCACCGCGGGGGGGGATTCCCCCCCCCCCCCCCACCACCCCCCCCAAAGGGCCGCCAAAACCCCCCCCCAACGGACCCCGCCCGCCCCCCCACCTAATGGTGTCCCCGCCGGGGGGGGGGGGGAGAAGAGCTTATAAATATAAGCAAAAGTGATTGTATTTGTCACTTCTTCATCGCAATCTGTTGTCTTTGTCTTCTTAATTCGTTATCAGAGACGAAAATAAAGAAGAGTTGCAGAAAAAAATGAAAGAGACAATCGTTCTTTATCCGATGCCTTTTATCGGACATCTAGTCTCTATGGTTGAGCTGGGCGTGCTTTTACACCGCCATTACCCACAAAGTTTCTCCATCACAGTTCTCATATCAAGTGACTCTCCTAGCAGTGCCGCCGTTAATTCTTACATCGAACATGTCTCTCTCACACACCCTTCCATAATCTTCCATCGCATCCCTGCGCTTCCAAATCCTCTTCCACAATCATCAACAACTTGGCACCCAGTTGCAAAACTCCTAGAATCAATTCGTCTCAACAACCCAAATCTTCTACAAACCCTCAAAACCATCCTTGAAACTTCCTCTGTTGTTGCCTTCATGATTGATTTCTTCTGCCACCCAGCTTCCCCTGTTGCCACCGAGTTGAACATCCCTCTTTACTACTATTTTCCCTCTGGCGCTTCAACTGTTGCTTCACTCCTTCACCTCCCAAACCTCCATGAGCAAACCAACAAGAGCTTCGTAGAACTTGGCTACTCCACTGTCCTCGACATCCCAGGATTGCCCCCAATTCGAGCTTCTCAGATGCCATCTTCTACGCTCGTTCGGAACAACCATATCTACGATAAGATGTTGGATCTGGGCATGAATCTTCCCAAATCAAGGGGAATTATAATGAACACTGTTGAGGCACTAGAGCCCAAAGCAATCGAGGCTGTGAGGAATCAAGCAGCGCCCATTTTCTGCATCGGACCGTTGGTTGCAGAACCCAGAGAACAATCTGCTGCTGCCGATTTGTTGTCATGGCTTGACAAACAACCAAGTCGGAGCGTTGTGTACTTGTGTTTTGGCAGCGGTGGGGTGTTTTCGATGAAGCAGATTGCAGAGATCGCTATTGGGCTTGAGAGGAGTGGACAAAGGTTCTTGTGGGTTGTGAAGAATCCTCCTCCAATTGACCATGAAACCAAGCGGCTGCCTTCGTTATCTGCCATGAATTTCGATCTTGAAGCTGTGATGCCTGAAGGATTTCTGGAGCGGACGAGCGAGAGGGGTTTGGTGGTGAAGTCATGGGCGCCGCAGGTGGAGGTATTGAGTCGAGAATCGGTGGGTGGATTCGTGACTCACTGTGGTTGGAACTCGGTTTTAGAAGGAATTTGTGCTGGTGTGCCAATGGTGACATGGCCACTCTATGCAGAGCAGCATCTGAACAAGGAGGTTTTGGTGGAACAGATGAGGGTGGCGCTGCCAATGGAGGCGGCGGTGGAGGATGAGTTCGTGGCTGCTGCCGAGGTTGAGAAGCGAGTCAGAATGCTGATGGACTCGGAAGAAGGGAGAGAAATAAGGAATCGCTGTCAAGAGATGAAGGAATCGGCCTTGTCTGCTTGGGCAGAAGATGGATCCTCTCGGATTGCTTTGACCCAACTTGCCGAGTCATGGAATCGGGGATGACCATTCTCGACTCGTCACTCATATGAGAATTTCTCATTATTTTAACTTGTTTGGCATCTACTATGAGTTTTGTTTTTATTTAAAATAATAGAAAAGCCTCCAAAATTCATAATAGATTTTTTGTCTATTATGGGTTCTGTGAGAATTTCATTCTCATCATTCATGTAAGGTTTATTTAAAATTTTAAATAATTTCACCTAAACTCTAGAGGTTTGGTCTATGTCAATTTTAGTGTTATTTTTAGTCCAAAAAATTGAGTCTTTGCATCTGTCTCTCTGTGCTATAGAAAAAATCAATTTAAGGACAAATTATCACTTTTATTACTACTGTTTTCTTTCGCTCTTTTTTTTCGTAATTTTCTTTTGATCTCTTGAGGTTTGGTCTATTCTTCTATATCATATTTAGTTTAAAAAATCTCAAACTTTGCAAGTGTCTCCCTTGTGCTATAGAAAAAAATCAATTTAAGGACAAATTATCATTTTTATGATTAATTTGTTTTTATTTTTATTTTTTTGGGTTATTTTTATTTGAACCACTGAGGTTTGGTATATGCCATTTTTAGTCCAAAAAATCTAAGATTTTGCATCTGCCTCCCCTATATCTTTTTTTTCTTTTTTTCAGCCAAATGCCTCCTCTATATCATGTGTCTTTAAATTGACTTTTTCTATAGCATTGAAGAACTAGATGCAAAGTCTCAGTTTTTTTAGACTAAAACACGAACCAAACCGTAGGGGTCTAAATGAAAATTACCAAAAAAAAATAATGGCAAATTAGTCATAAAATTGATATTTTGTCTTCAAATTGACTTTTATTTTTATTTTTATAGCACAATGGAGGCAAATATAAAAGTCTCAATTTTTTTGGATTAAAAATAACATAGACCAAACCTTAGGGGTCCAAATGAAAATTACCTTAACATTTTATAGTTAAGATGAGGGTAAAATAGTCAATACAAATTCTTTTATAAAAATAAAAATAAAAATCATATTTTTTCTTTTCTCTTTTCTCACTTGCTCACTATCATTTTCTAACAATTTTTTATTTTAACATACTAAACTTATTTTTCATTCCATAATTTATTTTTGACAAAATTCACCAAACCATTTTTCATTATTGATCAATAATGAATTTTTGTAGTTATTTCTTTTAAATGATCATAATAGATAATGAGAATTGATACAAAAAAGAGCATTAATAACCTAAGTTTCACATGTTGACCAAATCTTTGAATATTATGACTAAATTCTTGGATGACCTTTGAAATTATTATTTTTTGGGCAAATACAAAAGCGCCACACACAAAGAACAGCCCTAGCATGTTGCTAAGGGTGACGATTCATATGGACGTATTGAATTTGAAAACCCAACCGTCTCCTGTAGCTATTACGGGGGAAAAACGGGGTGACGGAAAAGACGGCCGGCGGGCGGGACGGGCGCCCGGCCCCTCGTTGCACTTGTAAGGGTTTTATATGGGAACAATCGCTTTTAAGTCAGATAGGATGGTGGAAGAAGCCACAATGCTGATAGCAATGCAAAGCCGCGAAAGTGAGCCAGATGATGATCTACAAAAACCCAAAAAGAGAACATAAATCTATCCATTATTTTCTGTCTTTGCTGCAACCAAGGGAGAGGGAATTTCCTCAAGACTCCAATCACAGATGCATCCATTGCCCCCGACATGTCACAGAGACACAGCCATGTCCACGTCAAACAGAATAAGAAAGGGTAGAAATAAAATTAGATCATAACATTGATAGAGTACCCAAGCAAAAAACACCCAGCCCCAACAGGCAGGCACGGACCTGTGATTCAAGTGAAGAGAAGAGGGAAAAGGGAAACGAAGAGAAAGGAGGGGGGGGGGAAAAGAGGGGCGGGGGGCGCCAATGGTTCCCCATAACGAATAGGCCGGTTCAAAATTTTTTTTGTCTTTCCAGTGCCCAAGGAGGCCCCCCTGTTCCTTAGCAGCACCTCAAGGTGCATTTAATTGTCTTATATGATTGTCAGGATATTCTGGCAAAAGGAATAATAATAGAGTGTGCAATAAATCTAGGTGGATGTAAGCACCAACATTTTGACATGCCTAAATAGGAGGCGAATTTAAAAGGGATAATTACTGGTGTTGCTCCCTGTAGTTTGATTTTATTACTAATAAAATCTTGTTCTTTATGAAATTACTGTTGCCCCTCTTCCTTTTTTTTTTTTTTTTTGGTAAACTGTTGCCCCTCTTCCTTATAACGGTGTTAAGTAGCCATTAAGTTTGAATATATAATGTCTAATTTGCCTTTAATTAAAATTAAGAAATCAAAAGAAAATACTACCCCATTATAAAAAATAAAATAAATGTCAATTTTACCCTAAACTTCATTTATTTTGAATTAAATAAATGGGCAAAATCCAAATCCGATTTGATTTCCAACCTTCACTAAACTTCATTTATTTTGAATTAAAGAAATGAACAAAATCCAAATCCAATTTGGTTTCAAACCTTCACTTAACTTCATTTATTTTGAAAATATTTTAGGTGATATTCAGTTTCCAATTTGAGTTGAATTCGATTTTCTTCCTCTTCGGTTTCTATTTGAGTTTTATTCAATCATTATTTATTTATTTGGGTTTTTTTTTTTTTTTCTTTTTCTTTTGAGAATAAAATGGATTATAATTACTTTTTTCTCCACAGATAATTAAGGGTAGTACTGTAACTTGACAAAAGGGTAAATAAATAAAGAGATAAGTATAAGGGTATTTTGGGATTTTTGATAAAATATAAAGGTGTCACATCATCAGTAAACTAACAGAACTTAACGGTAGGGGGGCAATAGTAATTGTAGACAAAGTTAAAGGTTGAATTAGTAATTTTGAAAAGTATAGAGGATACAATAGTAATAAAATCAAAGTACAGGGGCCAATAGTAATTATCCCAATTTAAAACATTATCAAAAAAATTATTAGAAATTTCTATGGATTCATCTAAAATCTAAAAGAAATACAAGTGAAGAAACATAGTAGTGATTAAATGTCACGGATGACAACAAAAGAAGCTCAGTCAATCCCACTTGAGGATCCCTTCAAGGAGTGTATCCAAACCCAAGTAACATATTTACGGATGAACATGTGAAAGCAATGCCAAAGATATATAGTAAAACAAAGAGAAACATAGTCGACCATACAAGGTAGGAGGGCTGAGCTTTAGTGAATCAATGTTGTGCCAATAGATTCGAAAGTGAAATAAAGAGGAAAATAAAGTCAATAGTACTAGATTAGAGAGCCGATCTTCAATTGATCAAAAGATACAAAGGGGAAACACCTCTCACGAGCGGGAAAACATACTTGGAAACTAGACAAAAACACCATCCTCTTTGGATTTCTACTCGAAGAAACTAGAGAAAGTAGCCTTGAGAACAAACCACATAAGAAAAAACGGAAAAAACCCTTACCCTCAACTAAGGGAAAAAGAAAGAGAGACGAAAATTTTCATTCTTCTCTCTACTAGTCATTACTAATGCTTGAATCTTATTCATGTTTTCACTCACATGACACATGAAGAGGGTTTGGATCCTCTCCTTGGAGGCGAGGGGGTCTCCTAATGAATACACAATAAGTTATATAAACTAGCCACATGAAATATTCTAATTCAATGACTAGAATAAATCCAATGAGTATTCCTAGAATTAAAATATTATACATGATTAAATCTTATAATTCATTGAAGATTTACTGAAAGATTCGCTTGAAGGAAAGGAATCAAATACCATATAATATTGGATTATTAAAAAGGAAAAAAATACAAGATTCGTGATTAGGTTTGACAATATCAATAGATCATGCTTTTATAAGAAGAAGATTTTTTTTTTTGGAAATCTTTATAAGAAGAAGATGAGTATGGAAACTAGTTTTTCAAATTATTTTTTTTGCGTAGAATACTTCAATCATTGTCTTACGCTCATTGATTCTCAGCTCTTTGTTCTTAACACGACCAAGAATACTTGAGAGCGTAGAGGAAGAAGGAAATGAAGGACACCATAGTTCTGTATCCACTACCTGCAACCAGCCATCTAATCTCCATGGTTGAGATGGGCAAGCTTATCCTTCGCAACTGCAGCCATCGTTTCTTCCTCACAGTTCTCCTATCAGACAACTCTTATACCGATCCAAACGTTAATCGTTACATCGATGATGTCTCTAACAGAGATCCTTCCATGACCTTCCATCATTTCCCTGCTCTTCCAAACTCTCCTTCCCTTCCACCATTACCCAATGTTCACCCAGCTTCCATTCTCTTTGAATCAGTTCGCCTCCACAACCCAAATCTTCTGCATAGCCTTCAAACCATCTCCCAGACCTCTTCAATTGCAGCCCTTGTTCTGGATTTCTTGTGCGTCCCAGCCTCCCCTGTCGCCACTGAGCTGAACATCCCTCTTTACTTCTACTTTCCCACTGGGGCCTCTGCTATAGCCATGTTCCTTCACCTACCACACCTCCATAACCAGACCAACAAGAGCTTCAGAGAGCTCGGGAACGCTACCGTTCTTCAAATCCCAGGATTGCCCCCAATTCGGGCTTCCCAAATGGGGACAACTCTGCTCGATCGGGAAAATCTGTTCTACGATAAATTGTTGGATCTGGGTATGATTCTCCCCAAATCAAAGGGCATTTTTACGAACACTTTCGAGGCACTAGAGCCAAAAGCACTCAAAGCAATCAGAAATCAAGTGCCGGCCGTTTTCTGTGTTGGACCTTTGGTTACAGCACCCAGAGATCAATCTGGTGCTGCAGATTTGTTGTCTTGGCTTGACAAGCAACCGAATCGCAGCGTTGTGTTCTTGTGTTTTGGCAGCCGTGGAGTGTTTACGGTGAAGCAGATTGCAGAGATCGCTATAGGGCTTGAGAAGAGCAGGCAGAGATTCTTGTGGGTTGTCAAGAACCCTCCACCGATCGACGATGGCACAAGGCGGGTGTCTACGGTATCCGGCATGGATTTCGATCTTGAAGCTCTGATGCCTAATGGGTTCTTGGAGCGAACCAGAGAGAGGGGTTTGGTCGTGAAATCATGGGCGCCGCAGGCGGAGGTGTTGAGTCGAGAATCGGTGGGTGGATTCGTGACTCATTGCGGCTGGAACTCGATTTTGGAAGCGTTGTGTTCTGGCTTGCCAATGGTGGCATGGCCACTCTATGCAGAGCAGCATATAAATAAGGAGGTTTTGGTGGAGGAAATGAGGGTGGCGCTGCCAATGGAGGCGGCGGAGGAGGATGAATTTGTGGTTGCTGCCGAAGTTGAGAAGCGAGTCAGAATGCTGATGGACTCGGAGGGAGGGAGAGAGATTAGAAAACGATGTCAAGAGATGAAGGAGAAAGCCTTGGCTGCTTTGGCAGAGGGTGGGTCCTCTATGTCTACATTAAGCCAACTCGCCGAGTCGTTGAATCGGGAATGACAACTTGGGTTAATCAGATCCTTTCTTTAATTATTTCTGATTAAATATAGAATTTTAATTATTAATTTCACGCGTGTACTAGGAAGAATCGTTTCATGACTAATGATGTGATGAGTGAACGATATTTCGATACGAACTAGGCAAACTGGAAGGGATTTTGATACGTGGCACTGCTGCAAGCAGTGGAAGGTGAAGATTAAATCTGGGTTTTTTCATTAAATCCTCACCTTAGATATTTCCCATGTGCAACAAAAACACTTTTAAGTGATGTTCACTTGATTTATTTGCTTTAACCCGGACCAGGAAGGTGGTTCAAACCAAACCAAACCATCATCTTCTTCCGTGTTTAATTACTCTCAACCAAAATTCAGATTGAAGTCGAAGAGTTACCGTACCGACGTCCTTCACCCCAACTGCTGCAACTCTTCAACATTGCAGGTTCTCCCCGTTTTTCTTTTAATTTTTCTCTTTTAATCTCCCTCTTTTAAAATTCAGACCAAACGTTACTTACTGTTACATCATCTTCTTCTTTGTGCAAAATGTTAAACATCATCTTCTTCAGGTCTCAAAGATTCAATACCATTCTTCCCTCTTCGTTTCCGTGTCACATTTGAGCCTTTATCATAACTGAATATTACTGAACTGATCTTCTTCCTTTAAGATCTTTAGCCGTGGAGAACATTTGGGCCTTGTAGTCTCCAGATTGAATCTGAATTCTTTCAATATGAAGAACCAATTTCCAGATCATGTCATCGGTATCCCAGTGAACTCAGTATCCTTCACGGTTGAAAAATCAACAGAGAAGCATACAACAAGGATCGAAACTTCGAGCCCATATTTTATTTCCTTTCCAAATGAGTCCTCCAGATCCAAACAAAGTAATTAGTCTTTGTTCTCTCCCTCTCTCCCCCGAGTTAATTTACTAACTAGCCACTATAATTTAAATACCTGAGCTATGCACTAAAAGGGCTTAGCTTTGTCAATGCATACAGATTTGAAACACTGATAGAATGGATCAATAAGCTGGGGAAAAAAGCCGACAAAATTTAATCTTCCACGCCACCCATTGTCTCCTTCAATATTTCAAACGCCAAGCGAAGGACTTGGAAATTCAAATGCACAAATCAACTCAGACATCTAAAACTGGGTGGTGATGGCGGGTTCTGCTCTGTTCCTTCACTCTCTCCTACAAAAGCTGGGCTCTTCCTCCGTCAGCAAGGAAACTGTTATTGCACTCACTGTTTTTTTCACCCTACTCTGTGTTTGTATCGTGATTGGTCATCTCCTTGAGGAGAATTGATGGGCTAACGAGTCCACCATTGCTCTTCTTCTGGGATTATGTGCTGGATCTGTTGTCTTGATCAATAAAGGCTATAGCTTGAGCATACATAATTTTAGTGAGGAGTTGTTCTTCATTTATTTGCTTCCTCCTATCATTTTCAATGCTGGGTGCATTTTTTCTATTGAAAAGGATTGGTGTGGCAGCTTTGCGCGTACAAGATTATCTGGCTGTTGGTGCCATATTGTCAGCCACAGATTCTGTTTGCACATTACAGTCCAAAAACTTGATCTCAGCAGCATCAATGCTTTCCTAGCATTAAAACTGTTCGGGACTTTCATTTATCTCTTCTTAACAAGTACAGCACTTGGCCTAGTAGTGGGTCTCATCAGTGCCTACATTATAAAGACATTGGACCCCTAGATCATACCTTTAAAATGCAGAGAGAAAAAAGAGAAGATCTACAATGGGATTTAAATTACACAAGAAATATTAAGAAAGAGTTACAGCAGGATATCAATCGCTGCAAGCAGAAGGAATGTGATTCCATAGCATTAAATCTAAGATTAACAGGAAAAAAAGAAAATAAAAAAAGAGAGCAAACAAGAAAAGTCAATCCATGGATCTTGGAGATCCTTTAAATTCCTGAGAAATAGGGGTTCTGTATCAAGCATTTGAGAACAGCAATGCTTGATAGTACAGAAACCTTGTAAATATGAACGAAGAAGTGAACACAGAAACTATCCGAAAAAACAGAACACAGCTATAAAGTATGTTCCTTCACCAATCTGGCTCCAAATTCTCGAAACAATCCATATAAAATTTAAAAAAGCTTGAAGTTTTCTTGTACTTATGCTCTGCTTGGACCAAAAAGCTCTCCACCATTTGAATACCTCCTTCACTAAGATGCTTTTGTATCTACCCCCTCCATCCCATCTTTAACTCTCTAGTCATCATGTTCTTGTGTGGTTTTCAGTTCTAACTGTTGAGGTACAATTTGTGCTTGCAAAAAGGGAAAACAAAAAATCCTAATGTTAAAACAGCCAGTCAAACAACCAGGATGATGCAATTACAATCCTAAAATGACAATGTTATAAGCCAAGAAGAATCCATGTACTGCCACAACCAATGGTTTAAGTAAGATTACTTTTCAAATAAAAGTATAAACAATAGAACAACAGAGAATATGTTAGTCTCACCTGACTTGAAGACTGAGATGGATACACCTGATTAGAACCCTGATGTGATGGTATTCCATACACTATTGAACCTTGTGAGGCATCTATTTGTTGTATATTCCAACAATGTATAAAAGCAATATTCCAGAGGAGAACCTGCAGTGTTGGAGAGTTGCAGTAGTTGGGGTGAAGAACGTCGATTACGGTGACTCTTCGACTTCAATCTGAATTTTGGTTGAGAGTAATTAAACAGGGAAGAAGATGATGGTTTGGTGGTTTAAACCACCTTCCTGGTCCGGGTTAAAGCAAATAAACCGAGTGAACATCACTTAAAAGTGTTTTTGTTGCACATGGGTAATATCTAAGGTGAGGATTTAATGAAAAAACCCAGATTTAATCCTCACCTTACACTGGTTGCAGCAGTGCCACGTAGGCACTGCTGCCAAGCAAAATCCAACTGGAAGGGCAGCACGTAGAGTGTAAGTTGATTTTTCAATTTAAATAATAAAAATATAAAACCAGACAGGGCAAGCATGTGAAGACGGGAAGTTGATGTTGTCGTCGAATTCATTTTGTCAGCCATTTGAGGTTAATCGATTTTGTATCAAACTCTTCTTCAAGCTTCTAGTACAGATTCAAAGCATTTTTGTGAATTGTTTTCTTACATTCCGCTGCCGTGAGACTCCAATATGGCTTTTCTCTAGTTTTGCCTTTTACGTTTGGTATATATCTCTTCTTCACCGCCGGAAGCTTGACCAGTTTGCATACGTTTCTTATTTTCTTTTTCTTGCCGTTCTCATGGCTTTTACAGTTTTATTCCATCAATTTGTTAGTTTTAGGTTTTGCTGTTACCTTTCAACTTTCAAGTTCGTCGACTTCTACGAAGTTTTACAAATTTTCGCCCATTTTGTGGAAAATCGCCGATTTTCGGCAATTTTCTGGCGACTTTTGAGAATATCGATTTCAGTGGATTTTTTATATAGCTAGACTTCGAACCAGCCGAAATTTGCTGAAATGTTGAACCCTAGATGTCATCGTCTCCAATGGACTACGAGTCTGTTATTAATTTGATCACTAGGGTAGCAGTTTGAACTGGGTTGACTCAGGTTTTCCCTTCTTTGTATAAGAGAGTTTTTATTATTATTATTATTATTATTTAATATCTATAGGGATAGAGATATTCCATATGTCATTAATGGTTAAATTTTTGACCTCTTCAGTAAGAAGTGTTAGTTTTATTAATCGAACAACCCTACATTGGCAAAGACTCAGATTTTTCTTCTAAAACCCTAATCTTGACTTTAATCTTGATTAAGTGAAATAAAATCTAGAGAATGACACACTTCATGATAAAACAAATCATAACTTCTTTTTTGGGGAAAACGAAGTGCTTCTGTCAAGACGAGCCAGACAAATCACAACTATGGGGCAGAACAAGTCATTCTTTTGGGCAAAAAATCCAAAAGGGCTCCAAATAAGGAGGTCTGCTATTGCATTAGCATTCATTGTAGACGAGATATTTTAGAAGTTGCACACTTGAACCCTAACATATTGATGTCTGGAACGAGACAACACTTTGAAGAGGCATTGTAAACAGATTAGCCTTCTTTCATCAACAATTAATTAGTCATATCACTCTAAGTCTGGTTGTATTGAGCATTGAAATCAAATGAAGAATATCTTATGTTAACAAGAAAAATATTCAAGACAACAAACAATAAGATAGGGGTGGAATCTAACATATAGAGTATGTTTGGTTTGCAAGGGGAATGGAAAAGGGAAGTGAAGACTAGGAAAATAGGATTTTGTTTGGGAAATTTTCAGTTCCACCCCTTGACTTATCTAATTTATTTGTTAGACCCCCTATTACTAGTAGCTGATCTCAATTAGTCTTTATTTATCAGGCCAAAAAAAAAATTATTCTTTGTTTATCAATTTCTAATATTACTCCCACATCATATGTTTAAGAAAATTATCTATTATTCTAATGATAAGGTACAAACAATATATAATTTGAGATATCGGGGGTGGAAACATAATCGAAAAAAATTCAAGGATGTAAACTTAATAATGTACAAAATCAAGGAGTATTATATGTAATTTGATCGAAAAAGTAATAAAATAAATAACTCCATCTTAAGAAATCCAACCTAAAAGTTGTTAGTTGCTTTACCTAAAAAGTTCATATCACAATAACATAAATTTCAATTGTCATTCCATCTATCCTTCAAGGGTTGAATCAAAATTGTGGTCTTGCATCTGAGTTGCTTTATTGGAGTCGACAGAATCAAGGTCAAGATTAGTTGCAGAGGCTGTGTTAATGGAGTCGATGGAATCACTCCGACTAAGGTGACTATTGCAAGACTTGATGGAGTCGATGGATTCAGTGTTGTGGTTGGAGAAGACGGTAGCACAATGGAGAGTGGCAGAGGGTTGGCGGAGAAGATAGGTTTGTAGAGAGAGAGAGACGGGGTATGCATGGTGTATAAGGGCCCTGTTGAGTTTAGCTTTGAAGTATGCTTGGGGTATTTTGGTAATTTCGCTTAAGGGAGGGCATTTTTGTAGTTTGACTTCAACTTTGGAATCACTGAATTTACAGTGAGGGTATTAGTGTCATTTGATGAATCAAAATGGGGGCACTATTCTCATTTTCTTACCCAGAGGGTATTTAGATAATTTGAAATTTTAAATAAAAGTAAGGGCATTTGAGTAATTTCATAACCTATTTTAACAGCAAAACTAATTATGGGTAACTTATAATTTGCATGTGGGTGCTATGTAATTTATGAGACAATAGTGGGTGGTCATTAGTTTCACCCTAAATATTGTAGGTGCCGTGTGTTTTGCTCAATAATAAGTTGGATAACTGAATGTGTGATATTAATTTTAGAGGATAACTCTTAAGGTGGCATTAAAGATTTTCCTCTTATTTTTGGGGTAGCCCAACTGGCTGCAGTGATAACCTACCTAAAATAGAAAATTTAAAATTATAATAAGTAATAAATCTACCTAAAATAGAAGATTACAAAAATATTACAATGAGTAATCTACCTAAAATACAAGATATATATAGATATAGATATATTAGAATAATTGACTTCTTAATATTGAAGATATGCAAAATAATATGGATAATCTTTCAAATATTGAAATATGCAGAATAATATCAAATAACAGATTTTTTTTGGTAAGTAATAATTTTATTGACGAGTAAAACTCGTGAAGTCCAAGTTACAAAAATCCCAAACCCACGGAGACACGAAGTGGAAATAGGCAAAGTCACACTCCCAAAAGACAAAGCCCTCCTAGTTAGGTTATCCGCTATGGTATTAGCCATCCTAGAAACATACCTCATTTGGCTGGTCCCAAACTGACTCATTAACCATTTGATATCATCCAGAAGGGGGTGGATTACAATATGGTCTACAAAATTACCTTTAGACATAATTGGGTTTGAAAACTCCCTCTTTCAAATAAACCTCAGCATGTTCATGACCGCACCCCAGGGGACCCCCGAAAACCAGGCACGGAGGGATACGGTAACATATCAAGCCACCCGACAACAGAAATCTCATAAAAAAAAAAAAAAAAAACAGGAGAGGGAGCAACCCCAAATTTATTTTTCAGATGAGGTCATTACAAAACGCGTGGACAGGGTGGGGTGTGTGTTTTTAAATGGGTGCGGCCTCCTGGGGTGCGTGCAATTTGCTCTTCATATTAAGAATTTGAGTTCGGTTTGAGTGCTCTTTGTGGTTGATAAGAAGAGGGTTTATACATAATCCTGCAATAATTTGTCCTTAAGGAGATATTTCATATATTTTGATGACATCACGACTGCTATTGAATTTTAACAATTCTATGTCA